>NC_092499.1:95114545-95417575 GCF_047511675.1 Marmota flaviventris
ATGTGCCAGAGATGGAAGTCATATATCAAGTTTCTAGTTTAATTAAAAATCTGCCTTTCAAATTCAGTCCCTTTCCTGTACCTCTCCCTCTTGTTCCACCTCCCTTGCCTGACTATTTATATGTAGGACAACTTGTAATTCAGTGGTGGTTTAGGCAAGAATGATCTAAGGACGGGTTTTGGATGGAGAAGAGGAAAATGGTGTGTCGCAGCACTTAGACTGACTTCTCTAAGGTCTGGCTGCCTTTAGAAACAGAAGTTGTCATCATATTTCCCCCTTCTAATAGGTTTTTGCTTTATGACATTTTGAAAAATAGATACAACTTTAGCACACTGAAAATCAAAGTCACCAAAACCTGCGGCTGTGTATGTGACTATCCTGTCCAGAGAACCAGACAGCATTTATACATTTTCTTATTCATGGAAGATTATGTAGGTGATGCAGAAAATAAAACAAAAGGGAATGTTAACTGAAAAACAATTTATGTGCCTGAACATATTTTATAACCCTGTAAAAGTAAAGAACCAGACAGTGTTTTAACCAGAGGATTCCTTTCAAAAGGTGGAATATAATATAGTGCTTTATCAAAATATGAGACGTAATCGAAAAATACTTTTTCCTTTAATGGATAAGCAAACTTGCTGTAAATATCCACACAATTGGTCACCAAGTATAATTTAAGACTGTGTTTGAAGAACATTTTCCATATGAATATGCTTTAACACCTGCATCCCTTCAAAGCTCACTGTTCAGTAAGGGGAATTGGGAGGCACGTGGCTGGGTGGGAAAGGATAGAAGCAAATGGAATTCTAAAAATCATCTTTACATTTTTTGTCTGTAAAAAGAAAATAAAATGGCTGCAATTATAACGCAGCCCTACCCTCCTCCCTCCAAATCGTTCTCAAACCCATTTTGAGAATTTCTTTCCACTTTCAAAATGAATCATCAGAGAGGGGGTATGTGGCTTTGTTCAAGGGCACACAGAACTCCTCCCGAGTTCCTGTCACAAGCCAGTGTGGTGAATAGATCACCAGGAGTGATGTATAGTGGAATGCCAAGTCAGGTCTTTTGAAAAGCAATAAATAACATATTTAAAAATACATGTTTGTGTTGAAATGTTTTGGCCCTAAAGTTACCAGACATTTTAGTTATTTCTCAATTGATGTATAATGCAGACCTCTTATCTACAATTATCTCATGTCCTATTTTGTTTCTTGAACACAATTCCAGAAAAACTCTTTAAACCATTGCCATGAGGTGGTGTAGCTCTAATAAATAATTCTCTGACCTTCCTATATAAGTTATTACTTTTCCCTCATCCAGTCTAATCTGTGTGATCCCACTCCTATCCACAAAACATATTCATAAAGGGATTATAAAATTCCATGCTGTTCACATAGAATTGGAAAGTCTTAAAGGAAGCATTCACTTATTCCATGCTTACTGCATGTCAACTTTATTTGAAGTATTGGGCCAGGTGCTGTGGATAGAGCAGCAATCTCTAGGTTCCACTCCATAAGCAACTGCAGTTCCTACTAAAAATTTAAAAAATAAAGTCACACACAAGAACTTATTGTAATCAGTGTTCTAAGGTGATATAAACACTGATAAGATCAAAAATTACTGGGGGTGTTAGCTAAAGCCTCCTTTATGTGGATGGTCAGGGGAATCTCTCCAAGAAAGTGATGTTCAAGGTGGGTACAAGGAGCCAGAGGAGAGGACAAGGGGAAGAAAGTTCCATACAGGGAGGAAGCCAGCATAAAGGAGGTGGGTAAAAGGCTGTGTACCACAAGAACAGAAGGTAAACCATCGGAGGGGCTGGAAACAGGGACAGAAGAGTCCTGAATGAGACTTGAGATGTAAAGAAGGGCTAGGGCTTGCTGGTCCCCACAGCCTGCTGTAAGAATTTCAAATTTTATTTTGGATTTTACAAAGTTTAATATTGTGTAGGTGGAAGTAACATGGTCTGATTTATGCTCTGATGGAATTGCTTTAAAAGTGAACAGTTCATGAGTAAGGCAGTATCAGGAGGGATGGGAATGAGATGATAAGAAGGACCTCCCAGGGAAAGGGATCAGCAGCCAGCCAGCATGGGACGGAGCTCACACTGGGAAGAAGCCAGCACTGCCTGCTGTCCTCTTGCTTCCTGGAGCCCTCACGTGTGGTTGTCAGCAACCTACTTGTGACTTTCAAAGCTTAGCTTAATATAGAAAAACTTTTTTTTTTTGGTTTTTGTTTCTTTTCTCACTTGGCATACATACCTTTATTCTAAACATCAATAAAGGCGAAGTTAAAAATACCAAAAGCATTTAGGGCAGCTTACAGTGTGAGTCTTCTTGTGGGAAACAACTGTTGGATCTGGACTAAGATGAACAGTGGAGTGAGTTCCCAGTGGTGTGACTGGAGAACTGAATTGTGTCCCCTGGATGAAATGTCCAAACGTGTGAGTCATTGTGTTGCTCTACCCCCATTGTTAAAATGTCCCATTATGTCAGCGGGATACTTGATCAACTCTACAAGCTGGAGGACGGTGTGAGAGTTTGGGCTTACAGTAATGTTTATGCTTCAGGCCCACGTCCCATCTCCCACCACATAGGTTCCCTTAGTTCTTCTTCAGGGACAACCTCTCCTAACCCAGCTCTGTGCCCACCACCTTGCCCCTTACTTTTTGCCAACTGGCAGAGAGAATAATGATGATTATGATGTCAAAAACAACTAGCTCGTATTCAGCATTCTCCACGTTTCAGACGTTGTGCTGCTTTACCTACATTACTTCATTTATACCTTAGCCCTTGCCAAGAGGTATCCTAGGTTATAAATTATTGCTATTTTAACATTTTAAAGACATCAGCAAGATTGCGACTTGTTCAGAGTCCTGGTGGATGCATGGAAAGGGCAAGGAAGGAAGGAGATCCAGAGAAGAGACCGGCATGGGTGCGGATCACCCGAGTGGTGCTGTCAGGGTCGTTGCTTGGTAGGTGGGTTAGTCTAGGCACAGTGACACTTAGCACATAAGTGAATCATTTGGTCCTTATAGACTTAACCAACCAGACACTGTTGCTTTCCAACTAATTATTTCATTTCCCTGTGTAAGTCCACTCAAAATAACCAGTTTGGAACAAAATCCAATCTGCTTGGAATAACTTCTGTTATTTAGGAGCCTCCAGCCTACTTAATAAGCCAAATCTCCCTCACAGCACATAACCTTTGAAGACTGCTTTTAGCCAAATTAAAGCACTAGTGGTTCTCATCCAAATTTTCATTCAGCCTTAATTTTGGATTCCTTTTGGGTATTTACCTTTGGCAGGGAAAGTAAAGCCTATCTGCTTGGCCAATAAATAGCAGTTGTTTCAGTCAGGACTTCAGGAGGGCTTTTAAACAAAAATGAGAAAAAATTCTTTAATTTAGTATATATGGAGCATCTCCAAAATATGGATTGGGAAGGATATAATTAATGAGTCCAACATAAATCAAAATATTTGTATTTTTATTCTTGATGACAAACTACCCTAGATAGAATCTGTTAAATACACTTGAGGACCAATATCCATCAAAAAGCTATTTCTCTTTTAGAAGGGGCTGCTTACTGGAAATCATCTTGCAAAATAATAAGAATCTGTAGATACTTGATGAAGAATTGCATACATGTGGGCACTAAAAAATAGTACAGAGTTCATGTGGAGAATTATTAAGAACATTTCCATTAATTCTCTACTTAAGAAACCCTTAGCAATTTGTCAGAGGAGCCCATCTCCTCAGCTAATGACTGTGGGACATAGACATTCACAGATTAGCACAGGTTTATCCTTGATGTAGCTATTACTTGGGCGTTAGGGGGCCTCAGAAGATTTGGAGATTCTGATTAATCTGAGAAAATTTGGAGAATAATGGGATCATTGGATCACTGGGAGCAGATGCATCCCGCCTAACCGTGCCCTCCTGGCTCAGCAGCAGTGCCTGTTTGCTCTTCATGCTGAGGTCTTTCTGCAGCAAGTGAGTCTAGTGTCTGCTTTTCCGGCCTTTAGGGCATTTCATTCTTGGATGATTGCTCTTATATTGTTTGTAGTGCCAACTGAACCTGAGCCACTTGAAAAATCATGACAAAGGGAAATGGAGAGTTTTGCCTATTTTGGGTGGGTGTAAAAGAATGAAGTAAGTAAGGTCATAACACTGGGTTCCTGCCATCTGCATGGCACGGTGTTGAGACCTGAGGGAGTTATGGGAGGGAAGGATGGTGACCTGGAGAACAAACAAGAATATAAGGCTGCTGCACTGTGTACAGCTTATCTCCTCCAGCCCTTCTTTTCCTGCATATGCTGTTAGTGCTGCTTTAGTAGAGCAGACAGGACATTTTAGAGGACTTCCTTTGAGGATTCCCTTCTGGTACCTGTAGGTTTCATATTATTAATGTGCAATAGGTGAACATTTGGGAACATGGAAATTGTGGATCCACTTTTCGAGGGTTTCAAGACACATGTTTACTTGCTTTCCCCATGGTTACTCACCAGCGTTTCCTTCTGCCACCCATCTGCCTTTTGTGCAGTCCCCAAACACTAGTCTTAGGCCAACACAGATGTTCATGTAACCTGGCCATAAGCTCAGACCATGGTGCTCCATCTCAAATACAGAACTATCTCTGGCTTCAACCATATGCACAAGGTAACTGTATTTTTTTTTAAGAGAGAGAGAAAGGAGAGAGAGAGCGCGAGAGAGAATTTTTTAATATTTATTTTTCAGTTTTCAGTGGACTCAACATCTTTATTTTATTTTTATGTGGTGCTGTGGATCGAACCCAGCGTCCCGCACATGCCAGGCAAGCGCGTTACTGCTTGAGCCACATCCTCAGCCCATGACTGTATTTTTTTGCTTGTAGATTTTTCATCAGCAAGAAAAGAATGTTTAATATTAAGCTCTGAAAATAACATAGCTACTCATCTGCTCTATGCAATTACTATAACTTGAAGTATAATGTTAAGCAACCTAGACTCCAGGTGTTGGCAAAGAAAAGCAAAGCAAATGAGGATCCTAATAAAACAAAGTTCTCATTCTTGCCTTTGGGCATGTCACTTTCTTTCTCTAGGCCTCCATTTACTTATTTCCTAATAATGAATAGTTGTACTCAATGACCTCAAAGGCAAAAATTGAGCACTCAATGATTTCTGCCAGCCAAGGTCAGAGAGAGGTAAACTGATGTAATCAGTGACAGCTAAACCTCACCAACCAAAATGCTATCATGGGTATAGACATGGGTTTAGAGGGAGCAGAGGCTGCTAGGTCATGCCACCCAAACTATTTAATACGTCCAACATTAGACAGGCTGGATATGTAGTATGGGGCATCAGGGGCTTACCACCAACATCAGAGATGAACGTGAGGTTCTTCAGAAATAACAGTAGAAGCCACAACAGGTAGCTGCTGCTGTTCCCTCAGTCCAGCCCTTCTCTGAAGAGGCAGGTAGCCTTGAAGGTTACCAGGCAGATGGCCAGCTGCCCGGGGAGCAACCTGATCTTGAATGTTGCTGCACACCTGATCTGAGTTCCTTCGCTGCCTTCAGCGGGAGGCAGGAACCCTGGACGTTGGGCTGCAATCTTTTTCTGCACATACAGCTGCTGCTGCCACTCTCTGCCAGGTGACTGTCCCTTTCAGCAACAGCTGTGAGAGGGAAGAAAAAAAAGGACAGTGACCACAGGGCAATTCTCTTAAAAATAGCTTCAGGGATTGTGCCATGGCATACTGATTTGGTATTAGGGTGGATCAAATTTGCATAGTGAGTTCAAGGGTCCCCCTATAGAAAAGAAGAGCAGCAATATTGAAGGCTGGTTGATACAGAAAAATATTTTTAAATATAGGTGTTTATGTAGAGACAAGATTAGGGAGAGTGGGAAGCAAGACAAATATGTTGATGATATCATAAGAAGTTACAGTAGCAATAAAGTAATTGCCCAATGTGTTCTCTTTAGTTCTCATAATGACCTGAAAGTTTGCTTTGCTTTAAAGAAACTAAAGTAAGTGAATAATTAATTTTCTCTAATTTACACATTATTAGGATGTAACAAGGAGACTATTGTTGGCTCAACTTCTTTATTCTTTTTGTTTCTTTTATGATTCTGCCATCATAAGTTGCCCTTTTAAGGTGATATTATACTAGAAATTAGTTTTTGTTTCAGTATCGTCCATGTTAAAGGTCTTTTCTGTCTCTTGTTAGTTTTTGAGTGGTTAATACAAACTGTTCTTATAAAATTTTGATCAGATCCTGAAAAATGAAAAAAAAAGTGAGTGAAAGAGAGAAAAGCATATTAACTGGGTATGTAGAATGATGACCCCCAACTGTGTCCACATCTCAATCCCTGGTGCCTATAAATATGTTGTCTTCATGGCAAAGGGGACTTTGCACATGTAATTAAATTGGGACTTGGAGGATATCCTGGATTATTGATTGGGCCCAATGTAATCAGAAAGGTCCTGAAAAGTGGGAAAAGGAGACAGAAGAGAGAGTCAAGAGTCAGAGAATATGCGTCTACAGAGAAGCGAGGTCAGGGTGGTAGAGTATTAGAGCGACCCAACTCTTCTTTGCTAGCTCTTGAGATTGAGGGCAAAGGCATTGAAGGAAGGAATGTTTGGCTGGCCTCCAGACCTTTGGAGAAAAGAAAAAGAAAAGGACCCCTCTAGAGCCTGCAGAAAGGAATGCAGCCCTGCTGACAGAGCTGGATTTTAGCCTGGAGAGAGACTCATGTCAGACCTCTGACCTACAAAACCAAGATACTTTTGTGATGTTTTAAGCCAGTGAATATTTGGTAATTTATTGTAGTGGTCATAGAAAACTATCACACTAAGAACAGGCAGTGTACACTTACCAGAAGTACTCATGGTGAGGATGCATGGCTCCCCCTCTGGAAACCAAGCTGCTCCTGTGGTCATGCCAGCAGACTGAAGATTCTGGTTTCACTCATCCTACTTCTTCAGATACATGCAAGACATTGCCCTTTCTTGAAGAAAAAGGGACATGTGCAAAAGTGTGGCTGACAAGTTGCTCACAAAGATACATACAGAATAAACATCACCACAGCCTTGCTCTCCAGAAGTCTAAAGCAACTGATCAACTCAGAGTCACTGAAAGCATACTTCTCAGGGACACCCTGATCTGATGCATAGATTGCATTTTCAAGATAGGTGTCCAGTGCCTGCGTGGCACTAATGGTTTCTGCTCTACTCTAGTTCCCTTACACTCTCCAAATTCCTTTGCATTTGTTGCCCCAACATCTTGCTCTTCCTGCCTATTTCCTCATGATTTACTCCCTCACTTCTTCAAGTATTTGTCTAAATGTGAGATTCTCAGTGAAACTCTTCCTGAGTAATGTATTTAAAACCTTCCCTCCACTGTGAGACTCTCTACCTCTTTCTTGTTTTTTTTTTTTTTTATGTTTCTTGATGGCCTTTATTTCTACTGAATCTATCATGTTATTCTTTTGACTTTTTCTCTCCTCCAATTAAAGTATATATGTCATAAGGGCATGATTTTCTTCTGTTTGGTTTACCTACATATTCCCTACTTTGCTTGGTACCTAGTAGATACTCATTTAATATTTATAGAGTAAATAAAGAATGGTTAGATTTCGAGTGAGTCTTGGTTTAGCGTAAACCTTTCCCTCAGAATGGTGTCATTCAGTATGGAAGTTTTACTTCCAGTATTGTTGATGACACTGTTTCCTCAATCGAATTATGCCTCTTTGAACTGCAGCACTTGAGAGTTCAGATTAGTTTTTGCTACCTCCCCGGATGTCAAAGTAACTTTCCCAGCCACTTGCAGCTGCCCCTCACCCCCACGTCACTCTCTGCCTGGGTAGAACACATGGGTGGCTGCATAGGATGCAAGGTCAATTGAGTGTGGAGACTATTACATTTAAATATACTACTTGAGAGATTCAGATTGTTAGAATGTTTTAGGTCAAGTTTTACACCATTGTATGTAAATCACATTCTTTCTCCAAAAGAGGCTATCATGTTACCTTACTCATAATCCAAGTTTTACCTCTGGGAATTTTGTGTATGAAATTTCTGTCCAAGTCTGTAGGGTGGCTTGATATTTAATCTCATTTTGACTTGAACCTAGTATGGAATATCCAGACTGTTCTGCTCAGTGTATAGACATGTGTTTTTCCATGAAAAGGAAATAAAAAATAAATATAGATAACTAAAGAAAAAAATAAGTAGTGGTCACTGATATTATGGCAGAAGTACTCTAGGTCTTGTCCTATAAATCACTTTCTCAATATGATGGCCAGTGCTCTGAATTTCACCTTGATTGCCACACAACTTAATATGTCTTATTTAGCCCTTATTCATGGGCTTCAAATTGTTAGGCATTCTCTTGTTCTGAGGATGGATGTGTAATTTTTTTCCCTTGGTTGCATTTGAATTGAACATGTGGACAGGTCTCTTATCTGAATGACTGCCTCACACTCATCACCCTTGAGCAAATTCGCAGAATTTTGTAGTGCCAATGACTAAGGTTGGCCTGATGATGTGAAATAGGAGAGGAAATTTGACTACATGACCTGCCAAGTTTGCAATCACTCAAATATATTCAACAACCATATTCAGGCTTGCTGAATTATTAATGAAGCAAAGCTAAAAAACTCACCCTGGCCATATCTATTCATACTTAGATGAGAATTTATTAGGACAACAAAAATATGTGCTGTTGTTATAGTAGCACCTGTTTTTCATTTATGTCTACCATAAGGATTAAAAAGAATCATGTAGGTTTCTTATTATAAATGTAAATAAGACCAACTGAAGCAAATACTCTAAAACCGGGGCCTGGGAAAATTTGTACTTTTAAGCAAGTCTTCTCAATTATTATTACATGTTTTAAAATACGGACAACCGGCTTAGAATGTAGTGTGACCATTGTATATAATCACTCACATTGATTGGTAACCAGCAAATAGATGAATTTGTGTAGGATTGCCAAGTAATTGCCATGGATGTGGCCCACAGAACTATCGAAAGATCGCAAGGCCATTAGAAAGATCTGTGGGCAAATGTGGCATTGACCACCCAACTACATCTCCTTGGATTGTTCCAATGCTATCTTATGAAAGAAGCCCTGATACTCTTGCACTGGTCATTATCCCAGAAGTAGCATCATTTGAGAAAAGTGAGAAAGAAAGCATTCTTTCTCTTGATTAACAGAGGAGAGCTGTTTTATATTTGAGAATTCATTGCTGCCTATTTTGTCCAACTTGAGACTTTGCAGTTTTATACTAGTAAATTAAGAAGAATTAGTTTAAGGTAGTTTTTTTAAAAATGAAAAATATATTTATGTCTTCCAATTTTGTTGTCATTTATAAAAATTATCCCTGTGCTTTGAATAAACATATCATTTCCTGACCACATGGCAGCTCCAAATTGTGTACCAGAGGGGCAGGATACCTCTGTGAGGGTTAAGTTGTCACCACGCAGCCAAGATGAGTTCCTCACCCAGGAAGGGGTCCTTCCTCTACAGACCATAGCTTGCTTCTGTCCAGGTCCTTACACATATGTCAGTGTCCTCTGCATTAGCACCTGCTTTTGACCTTCCTTTTCTCTCTCTCTTCTCTGTGTTATGTTGTATAATAAACTGAACTGTGAATTCTGATGAATAAATGCTTACATACCATTTGCAAACTTTCTGAAAACTCTAAAGTGCTATGCAAATGAAATAGATAGGTGGAATTTCCAATTAGAGGAGAGTCAAGGTTCAGTGGTAACTCATCTTTGAGCTGGCTCTATTGTTAGGGGGTTCTTCCAGGAATTCTTTTCTTCTTTTCCCCCCTTTTTATTGTTTTAATTATACAAGTGACACATATTCATTGGGAAAAGAAGTAGAAAATATAGTTAAAAATAACCTATGTATATACAAATAAATGCACGTAGAGATTAATTACAATCCCATGATGTGGAGACAACCCTTAACAGTTTTTTTTTTCTTTTCTAACAAATTGTATGCATACCCTTTGCCCTATAACTTATGGACAATATGTGACTCTTCCACTAAATATAGGTGTGTCTTTAATTTCACAAACAGGTTTAATTTTATGAAATAATTTATATGTTTACATATTCCACTTTGTTAGAAGCAATATATTGTAGTCCTTAAGACCACAAGCATTAAAACCCAACTGCTTGTGTTTGAATCCTGGTTTAACATAAGGTATTTACCAAAATTCTCTGTGCTTCCATTTTCTTGTTTTTATAATGGGATAATCATAGCAATTTTCATTGGGTCTTTGTGAGAATTGATGAGACAGTAAGTGGATGTTAAGCACGAAGAATAATGCCCTACTCACATAGAATAGTGTGTTGGTCACCTTTGCATTGCTGTGACCAAAATACCCTAAAAACAAACAAACAAACAAAATACAACTTTGAGTACTAAAAGTTTATTTTAACTCATGGTTTTAGAGGTTTAGTCCATGGGTTGCCGAGCCCATTGCTCTGAGACCAAGATGAGGCAGAACATCATGGCAGAAGGGCATGATAAAGGAGTGTTTCTCATCTTATGGTGGCCAAGAAGCAGAAAAAGAGATAAGAGAAAGGGTTTCAGGGAAAATGCTCCCTTCCAGGACAGGCTCCCAGTGATCTATCTCTTCTGAGTCCCACCTGCCTACAGTTACCACCAAGGTAGTCCATTCAAACTAGTATGGACTGATTATTTTACAGCTCTCATAATCTAATCATTTCACTCTGAATATTCCTGAATTAACACAAGAGATCTGGGGGTACACTTCATATTCAAACAATAACAAATAGTCAATAAATGTTGTCTGTTTTGGACTGATTCTGTTATTGTACATTTAAGATTAAGGGAAAACATCAACTAAAAATATATGATATCATTTGGGCAAATCAAACACCTTAAAATTTGTCTCTTAGGTAGTTTCGTTTTTCACTAGGAGCTAAAGACCATCAGATAAAAGGGAACATGAAAAAAACCTAAATAT
Organism: Marmota flaviventris; assembly: GCF_047511675.1. NCBI lineage: Eukaryota > Metazoa > Chordata > Mammalia > Rodentia > Sciuridae > Marmota > Marmota flaviventris. The sequence goes on from NC_092499.1 coordinate 95,125,531, forward strand.
GGGATATATACCTGAGAGATGAGTGATGATGAGATTGATAGGAACTCTTTACATTTTTCTTCAGGACTTTTTCTGACTAGTTCCTTTTAATCCCGGACCTAAGGAAAGCTTGACATTTCTCAGATCAATTACTAGAAGATGTTTTCCTAATTTCTGCAGAAACACATAGATGTAGAAATCTAAGGACAGTAACTGGCCAAACTTCAGAGCATAAAGCAGAAAATTTGGTGACTATTATTATGAATGGAGTGTTCATTTAAGACTAGCTATTTCATAATAAGCAAAAGTTTGTAAAGGGGATACAATATACAATAATACACGCTAATGGTTTTGTTGAAATTCTCTCTTCATCTCTCAATTACTTTTTCATTTTCTCCAAGTAAAAATGCAATGACTGTTACTTGCAAATTAACACACATACTAATTATGCTTCACCATTAAAAACCATCTTCTCTAAAATAATGTCAAGAATTACATAAAAAGAGATATGTATATGATAATATACTTGTTTGGTAGTTGTGATAATATACTTGTTTGGTAGTTTTATTTACCAATTTAATCAGGAATCTTATGAGAAGAGAGATATTCTGATGGGTTTTTACATGTTTTTTTTTTACTGCAAGAATTATGAGAATTTGATTTCTATGTTTTCAAGATAACTGAGAGGCAATACACTAGGGTATACGTATGAAAAGGTAATAAGCCCAACATTTATATACTGGCCTTATTGTTGTATTTTCTCCTTGCATGTTTTCTACATAGTTGAAAAGATTCCATATTCAAATTCCAGCTCTACCATGTGGTCATTGGATAAATTATAGTTCTTCCCAGGCCACAGCTTCCTTATATGTAAAATGATAATATGCCATCTTGCAGTTAAATGAGTATCATGTTTACTGCATCTGGCATTATTTTTGATGTACAATAGGTAATATACAGTGAGACATTGCCCTTTTTCATCTGTTAAATCTTAAATTATTGTCCTTTACCTATAATCTCTAAAATAAATTAAGATTTTACTAACCCCATCATCTTAGGCAAACCATGAAATCTTTACATCCAATCCTGTCATTAGCAGGACAGTTGCATGATCATCTTTTAGAGTAATCTTTGGACAAATGGTTCAGTGCTCTTATGTAACAAGATTGTCAGTAGCTATGGAAGTATTGGTTTGGGCCCTTCATGAATCCCTAAAAAAGACTACAGTGTTCATTGACAGAAAGTTGAAATCAATACTTTGTTTGCCCTTGCCCCCTATCACTGTGGAAAAAGTGTTCATTGGAAAAATTATGAGTGATGACTCTTCTTTCTGAGATGGGACTCTTTTAGATAGAAGCTGAAATCAAACAAGTGAGTTTGCTCAAGTGTTAACTAAAATGTTACAAGTAACATGTTTGAACATTTTCTGCTCTTGTCTATTGTTTATTGGTTTAACATCATATGGAGTGATCAAGGTTCAAACTCACAACTGCCAAATCCTCCAACATCTTTGAAGCATTACACTCAGTTCGCCCCTCCAGCATCACTGCAGGGTTGACATTTACTTTCATAGATGCACTTATAGAATTGCAAAGTACATAATTCCTGAAGGAATATAGGATGGTTCTTCTCAGAAGGACGCCTAGCTAGCTGTACAAGAAAAGGGAATATGGCTCATTTTGATATGATTTTTCAACTCCCTAAATACAAACTCTCCATTTCTGGCTGGTGTGGTACACATCTTTTCAGGTTGTGGCAAGTGGAAAAGATAGATGAAGTGCATCATTTTCCCCTGGCAAGTATTTACTCTCACCTAGCAAAACCATATACTCAATACTGACTCAGCAATCAAAGGGTTGCAAGCTCAACTTATGTTTAGAGTATACACTGTGTAAAGAAGAGGAACAGTCAATGGAGGTAGAGTGGGGCAGGGGTTGTGAAGCCTGTTGATGGGAGCACGTCATATTTCTGGTAGATTGTCATTAAGTCATCAGTCTGTGCTTGGTAGATTATTCATGACTTAGTTTAATATAATCATTACTTATTTGAAAAGGACCAACTGCTCTTTTCACTTTTGTTCCAATGGACTACAAAAATGCTTGGACTACTTTAGAATTTGTAGAGTCCTAAAGAAATTTCCCTGGGGGCAAAATAATGCTCTGAATGCATATAAATGTAGTTCCTCATTTTCACCTTAACATTTGTACCCTATGAATAGCAACATTAATTCTTCTGAATATCTACTAGCCACTAGAAACTTTTGCTTCATTCCTTATAGCAGTCTTTTGAGAGGAAGTAGCATTTTTCAAATATCATTTCTTAGGAAACCCACAGCCTATACACAGCTCTTTCCAAACATCACATTCTAGGAAAGGACTCAGGTCAAAACAGAAGGATTTATCTGAGTATGATCTATAGAAGTTGAAAATAGATATATAACTTCTAATTCCTCCATTGTCCCTTTTCTTAAAAAAAATGCTATTGCTATAGGTTTATGACTATATGGCCATAGTTGAGCACAGTATTTCTTGCTTGATTATATCACATACTACCTAATTTCTTGACTAAAACTCTGAATAGTTATGGTGCAATGCACATATGGGAGGTAAAATTCCAAACTGGTTTGTGATTTCAACCAGTGCCCAATCAGTAAAGATTGTTGTCCTACTATTTCCTATTCAGGATTGCCTTCCTGTCAGCAGAACATGGGAAGAATTGACTCAAGGAGCTTAACCTTTGTCATAGCTTCTAAATGCTTTTCTTGCTGTGCAATGACTTCATCTGTTGATTTGGGCAGAAGGATGAGTAATGTGCTCTCTTGCATTCAGAGAGTCTGTGTAGGTAAAGTTGGATTATTTGCCTTTGCACTCCTCTGACGCCTTTTGTGAGATCTCATTTTTTAAGGATTCAGGAGAAGTTACTAATGTAATTGCTATCTCAGACACAGCATTCATTTTAATACCTTTATTCATCTAGTGTTTTCACCTCTTGATTCTTGAATATAATCTGCTTTGGAGCCAACAGGGGATCATGGGAGGACATTGAATGTAAAACTGGCAGGAGGGGGTGGGTGGATTTTTTTTGCATATATTTTGAAGTATTCAAAAGCAGAACCAGGTCATTTTGCAGATCAGCCGAGTGATATTTACCCTGAAGTAAAAGATGTATTTCCACTTCTCTTACAAATTAAAAGTTATTTTGTGGATTTGAAAATTTGAATCTTTTTATTTTGACTTTGGGTCTCATTTAAATTACAGAAACAGGAATGAAAAATCTATATATAGCTTTTTCTTTTACAGAGCAGTTAATAATAAAAGTTAAGAAAGTACCCTAGGCTGTTCACATTTTTTTTTCCTTGCCTATGGGGAATCTCTTGGTGGGTTTTATCCTATGTGCACATGAAACAAATCAAATGTCTGTGGCAGCTAAAAGCCATGGAAGATAGTTTCTATCAATGAGTCTTAATGATGGAGCTTATCTTCAGTGATTTTAACCATTTCCTAGAACTTTCTATGTGGAGACATTCTACCTTTAGCAGTTTTTATCCAACGAAGTACTTTACTTTTGTTTGTTAAAACAGAAGACCAGGGATAGCCTCTCTGATGTCTCAGCTCTGCATATGATGTCAGTCTGACCATCCCAATGATGGGCTAAGGTTTAAATTGCAATTTCAGTTGACAGCATTCGTTTTTACTTAGGCATTTTCCTTTGGTTTTCTTTTTCCTCTTGGCCATACCATCGCCCTCATCTAAAAACACACCATTTCACTGTAAGATGATGCCATTGTTCCCTGTGTCTTCTAGTCTTCATTTTCTCCCTTTCGCTTCTTCTTCTATGAAATAGTAACTTGAGAATCTTCCTAAACAATGTTCTCACTTGGACAATACCCTTCCAGTTGGTCTCAATTTCCTCTGCATATGTAATTGCACATAATCATTCATAATTCTCCATAATAGAATTCCCTTCTTTTCACAGTTGTATTTTTATGCATGCCCTCTCTGGTCAGGCTGTTTCTCTTTACCCCAAAACATGTGCCTGGACTGTTGATTCTTCCCCTTTACATCCTTAAACCCTAACATAATGTTATAGGTAGAGTACTTACACCAGCACTGACCGGCAGAAATATGAGGCAAGCTAGGTGTGGAATTACCTATGTAATTTTAACATTTCTAATAACAATTTAAAACAAGAGAACATAATAAATTTGTAACCCAGTATATTTAAATTTGAGTATTTCAGCATAAAAATATGAATGATATATTTTACTTTTGTTTTTTACTGAAGTCTTTGGAATCAGGTGTGTTATTATACTAACAGCACATCTCAATTTAGATTAGTCACATTTCAGATTTCAACTGCTACATGGGATTCGTGTCTACAGCTTTGGACAGCATTGCTTTAGACCATTTTAGTCCATACTGCTTTTCTGCTTTTTGAAAGACATTTCTTAGAACAGTTATAGTTTTAAACAATATGAGGAAGGTGCAGAGATTTCCTATAACCTCCCTACCATCACATATGCATAACCTTCTCCATTATCAATATCCTCACAAGAATGGTACGTTATTAACATTGATGAACCTCACTGACACAACATAATCACCCAAAGTTTAAAGTTTACATTAGAGTTCACTATTGGTGTTAAATATTCAGTAGGTTTGCGGTGAATGTTTAAAGACATGCACCCATCCTTATGGTATAATAGAGAGTGTGTTCATTGAGCTAAAATATTCTGTGTTCCATGTATTTATCCTTCCCTTCACCCATAGTGCCTGGCAACCGCTGATCTTTGTACTGTTTCTACAATTTTGCCTTGTCCAGAATAAAATATAGTTGGAATTATACAATGTGTAGTCTTTTGATTATCTATTTTCATGTGGTAATATGCACTTAATTTTCCTCTATGTGTTTTCATGGCTGGAAACATTTCTTTTTAGCACTAAATAATATTCCATTGTTTGGATTATCACAATTTATTTTTTCATTTCACCTACTGAAGGATATCTTGATTGCTTACAATTTGGGTAATCAGGAATAAAGATGCTATAAACATCCATGTTCAAGTTTTTGTGTGGAAGGTAAATCTTCCATCCCTTTGGGCAATTATCAAGCAGCAGTGAATCTTATTATGGAGCTTATCTCCCATGATTTTGTCATTTCGTATGGGTGAATATCATGGATTGTATGATGTGTTTAGTTTTGTAAGAAACTGTCAAGCTGTCTTAAGTTTGCATTCCCACCAGCGATGAATGACAGCTCCTATTGCTCCACATCTTTGCCAGCATTTGGTTTGTCAGTGTTCCAGATTTTGGTTACTCAAATAGGTGTGAACTGGTATTTCATTGTTTTAACTTCCATCTCCCTAATAATAAATGATGTAAAATATCTTTAATATGCTTATTTCCCATCTATATAAATTCTTTGGTGAGATGTTTGTTCAGATCACCAGGCTGTTCTTCTCAGAGACCATTGGGTTGTTTGTTTTCATACTGAGATTCAAGACTTCTTTGTATATTTTTTGTAAGGGTCCTTTATCAGACACATATTTTCAGATATTTCCTCCATTCAATGACTTGTCTTTTCAATGGGTTGGCATAGTTATTTTCAGAATGTAAGTTTGTAATTTTAATGAAGCCCAGATTATCAATGGTTTCTTTCATGAATCACACCTTTGGTGATGTGTTTAAAAAGTCATCACCATACTTAATGTCATCCAAGTTTTTTCTTATACTGTATTCTAGGATTTTAATAGTTTTGCCTGTTACATTTAGTTTTATGACCCATTTGAGTTCATTCTTGTGAAAGCTGTGTGGTCTGTGTCTAAATTTATTGTGCGTGCGGACATCCAGTTGTTCCAGCACCTTTGTTGTAAAGGCTGTCTTTCACCATTGCCTTTGCTCCTTTATCAAACAGCAGTTGGCTGGTTTTATGTGGGTCTATTCCTGGGCCCTATTCTGCCTCATTGATCTGTTTGCTCTTTCACTAGTACCATACTGCCTTGGTTTCTGAAGATTTACAGTAAGTCTCGAACTTGGATACTATAAATCTTCCAATTTTTTTCATCTTTGAATATTGTGTTGTTTATTCTGGGGCTTTTGCTTCATATAAACTTTATATTCAGTTTGTAATATCCACAGAATAACTTGCTGTTAAATCTACAGATCAATTTGATAAGAAATCATAACTTGTCAATATTGAGTCTTCCTACCCATGAGCATGAAATATTTCTCCAATCAATGATTGCTTTGTCTTCATTCATCAGTTTCATAAATTTTCTTATGCAGATATTCAAAATATCATTTTTAGTTTTTTTCCTAAATATTTCATCTCAGGGGTTATTAATGTAAACAATATTGCATTTTTAACTTCACATTTCACTGCTGGTACATCAGAGGGTGATTGACCATAATTGCTTAGTAGTTTCAGGAGGGATTTTGTTTGTTTGTTTTGGTTGTTAATTCTTTCAGATTTTTTATGTAGATATTTTTTCATAAAAGCTCATATCATCTATAAACAGGGATAGTTTTATTTCTAGCCAATCACTATGCTTTTTATTTCCTTTTCTTATTGTACAAGTTACTAATCTAATAACAATATTTTAAATCAGAGATAAGAGGGAATATCATTGTCTTATTTATGATGTTAGAGGAAAAACTTCCAAGTTCCTCACCAAAAAGTTAGATGTTATCTGTAAATTTTTGGTAGATATTCTTTATCACGTTATGGAAGTTCCTTTCTATTCCTAGTTTACTATCAAGTAAGATCAATTAAGATTCAGAAAAAAAATTCTATTTCACCTCCACTTAGTCTTCCTTTGATGGTCTTCCTTTTCTTCTGTAGATCTGAATTTTTGTTTGTTTGTTTGTTTGTTTTTTGTACTGGGTATTGAACCCTGAGGTGTATTACCATGGAGCCACAACCCCAGCCCTTTTTATTTTGAGACAGTGTTTTCTCACTAAATTGATTAGTGTCTCACTAAGTTGCTTTGGCTGGCCTCAAATTCGTAATCCTCCTGCCTCAGCTTCTAGAGTTGCTGGGATTACAGGAGTGAGCCACTGTACCCAACTAGATCTGAGTTTTTGACATATATCATTTTGAGTCTCTAAAGAAGTTATAACATTTTTTGCAAGGCTGTTCCACAAATAACAAATTCACTCAATTTCTGTTTGACAAAGTTTTATTTCTCTTTAACTTTTAAAGGATAATTTTTCATGGTACAGAGTTTTAAGTTGGTATTTTTAGTTTTTTTTCTCAACACTTGAAATATCTTATTCCATTTTCTTCTTGCTTGCATGGCTTCTGAGAAGTAAAATGTAATTCTTTCTTCTATAGGTAAGGTGTTTTTTCCCTCTGGCCTTTTTTTTCAAGAAAATTTTATTTTGTCTTTGATTTTCTGTAGTTTGAAATTGATATATCCAGGTATAATTATTTTGGTATTTGTCCTGCATGGTGTTCACTGAGTTTTCTGGGATGTATGGGTTGTTGTCTGACATAATTAGGGGAATTCTCATTTTTTCAAATATTTCCTCTGTTCTTTCTCTTTCTTGTATTCTTATCGTATGCATATGTTATACCTTTTGTAGTTCTCCCATAGTTTTTAGATATCCTAGTTTATTTGTTTCTTACCTGTCTTTGTTCCTTTCGCTGTTTAGTTTGGGGAATTCCATTGGCATATCTCATGCTCAAATATTCTTTCCTCAGCTGTGACCAGTTCATTATTAGGCCCATCTATAGGGATCCAGCATGACATGACTATAGGCATCTTAGTCATGACTACTATTTTTTTCCTGAGAGAAGACTCTGACACACATTCCAAATCCTATAAGACAAACAAAGTCATTGAGATAGTTAAGTATGTTGTGCCAGCCACTGATGTGTATTAACTGATGTTGGACATGTTAACAGTTTTGGTAGAAAGTCAGGTACATTCCATTTGGCCATGGCCCACCTTTGTCTAGCTAGGCATATAAACACCTTCTTCCTGTCTTGGGTTATAGAGATCCATGTGTCTTGCTGCTTCTGTCTATATGTCCCCAGTAATTTCCACTTTTGCAATCTTGTATCTTCCTCCTCTTCCTCCTCCTCCTCCTCCTCCTCCTTCTCTCTTCTTCCTTCAATGGCTGGTTTTTATACCTTGCAAATCGAGTTTTCTAAAACATCATCCAAGAAAAGCATTTCTTTTGGTTCTTTCTCTGCTTATACTGATTGCCCTTAAGTTCTTACATGCTCTCCACTTTATACATTAACACCTTCAGTGTATTAATGTAGTTATGTTAAATTCCTGGTTTGATAATTCCAACTTACTTGCTATATCTCTTTTTTTGATGCTTGCTCTATCCCCTCTTATTATGATAACTGGACATTTTATACTGGGTAAATTAAATGTTGGAAATGACCCTACAATGTTATGGTGGCAAGATATGGAAGGAAGAGATATATTCTTTGTTCTTGTAATTAGATCTCAGTCTTTCATTGCACACAGGTCTCTGAACTGGGAACTTCACAAGTGTTTTCAGTCCCTCTTTCCATCTCACACACCGTTTGTAGGACAGATTGGCTAGAGTGGGATAGAAATGAGTATTTATCTTCACCCATGTGGAATTCTAGGGCTGACTGAAGTGGGATATTTCCCTTTCTTTAATTCAGTTAAGATCTGATAATATATCAGATTCAGCTCTGGTTAACCAGTTTCTACTGGGGGAAGACCTTGTTAAGAATAGAAGATTCTGATGTTTTTCAGAAAAGTTCTTTTTCCTTTCTCTCTGCTGGAAGTATGAAGGAATTTTTATTCCATATTTACTGTGGGAATTTGAGTTAACTCCAGGTGATAAATTGCACAATATTGTGGGAGCCTCTTCCTGTGACTGGTTCTCTGAAATTTTCAACTCACAGAGTTGTGTATAGTGGAGGCTTCAGCAATTCATTAATTAGAGTTCAGATTTCCAACTTTGTCACTGGTACCTGTGGCCATTTCCATTCTTCAGTGTCTGCTCCTATAGACCATTATTTTCTGTATTTCCGCCTTCTATGTCCCTTATTCTGGGAACAAAAGTCCTGCCCTCTCTTAACAATCCCAGAAGTCTGTTCATCTTTGTATTCCTTTTGAGACTGAGGTGACATCTTCCAAGTTCTTTACATGTGGATCCAGAGTCCAGACTTTGTACTTTTCATTCTCTTTGACTTTGTGTTGCCTCTTTGTGTCTAGTGTCCACTGGACATCTCTGCAGGTTGCTCCTCATCCTCTTCCAATTAATCATATCCAAAGAGATCTAATGAGCTTCCCATCTGCATTCTCTTAACACAGCACCATCTATTCAGTGCCCCTCACCAGAGACCTTAGGATCATTGTCAAAATCCTCCTTCTTCATTCTTCAGAGTCTATTGTTAATAATACTTCATAATATTTTAACTTTCTTCTTTCTTTTATTGCTTCTATTTCTTATTTTGTGTTTGTAGCAGTAAAAATTATATCACACAATTTCACTTACTCTGTAGTAATTTCTCATTATCTATCATACAAAGCTTGAACCACCTCAACAATGTGTTATAAACATCCTCTTGCCCTGGTCCTGTCTGTCATTCCACCTTCTCCCCGTGTAGCTATAGTTATCTATGTTTCACAGCTTTCACACCCCACCACTTTCATGCTTTCCTAACTTAATACCTACAGTTCTTCATGCCTACAGTGCCCTTTTGCTCAACTGTGTTCTTTTGTAGAAGATTTCACTTCATCCATTAAGCTGTAACACTCTCCTCTCCACTCTTCCCTCTTTCACGTAGGAAGCATTGATGTGCCTCCTCTTTTGTTATAACACTTCACCATTTGTATTGCCTTTTACCCATAACTTTCCCTCTGAGATTTGAGATTTCCTTGAGAATGAGGGAAGTGTGTGTGTTCAACTTTGTATGCGCAACATCAAATACCACCTTTACATGAATATCAGAGATCCAATACCTGGATTTCCACGGTGCTGCTGAATGACACAGTGAACTCACTACATGACTCCTTACTTTTTACACTCTGTGATTATTTCAGAAATATTATTTTTGTCTTCTATACTGAATTATAAGCTACTTAGTAGCAGGGTACTGTCTCTTATTATTCATGGGGCATTAGCCAGGTAAGAGTTAATTTGAAAAACATATATCTAACAGTCAGGTCTTGTCAACTTGGTTCAACCCAGAAAGCTATCCTTTTCTGGAGGAAGTCTCAGGGAAATCTGAGGGAGTTCCATTGGTATAGGCTCTGACTCTCCTAAGTCAAATGAGACATAATTGAGTATTATCCAAATTGCTGAATTAGACCTGCCCCAGAAAGTAATGCAGAGTCTAATACTGGGATTAAAGTGAGATAATTTTTATAGATTGTATATGGAATAATCCCCAAATCCATGTAGTAGGCAGGTTAGCTCCAGCCAGTGGCACTGTGGGGAGGATATAGAACTTTTGGGAGGTGGGCCTAGTGGAAGGAAGTTAGGTCATCAAGAGCATTCCATACAAGGAATTGAATGGAATATTAGGAACCTAGCCCCTTTCTCTCTCTCTTTATTTCTAGGCCATTATGAGATGAATAAGGTTTCCCCAACATGGGATCCCACTGGGATGTTCTGTGCCTCAACAGGCCCAAAGTGATAGGTCCATGTGGCTATGGACTGTGACCACTGGAACCAGGAGTCAAAATAAATCTTTTCACCATATCACACCACATCAGTTAATCAAATTCAGGGATTTTGTCACAGCGATGGAAAGCTAACCCAGGAATGATATACTGTGATCAAATACCTTTAGCTGTCATCATTTAACAATAGTTGTTGAGCATCTACAGGATAAAAAGTAAAATTGGTAACCATAATCTCAGAATAAAAAGTAAGAGGTTTATGACTTTTATGGTTTTTTCATCCTTCATAAAGAAACCTTTACATAAGTAATGTTTTCTTATCATCATTTTGCTCAGAAGAATGTGCATATTCTTCATAGGAAATGATTCCATAGCGTAATTAATACATATTTAAACAAATGTTAGGTCTTTATAAGGAAAAAAATGTTTTTACCATTCAATATAAGGAGATACAAGAATATAGCTCTTTCATATTCATTATTCAACAGTCAATACCAATTTATCATTATAATATTATTGATGGTGAAAAGTCTCTTAGTCATGTGTTGTTAAGACTCAGGATAAGTTTGTGCTTATGTAAACTGAAAGCCTACATGTAAAGACTTCAGAGTTCTTTTCATATCTATGAAACAAGAGTCAAATTCAGAAAGTAGGCAAATGGCAATTTTCTCCCATCTCACAAAACCTTTTTAGTTTTAAATAATTTTATACTTACTGAAAAGTTTCAAAAATAGTACAGAGAGTTCACTAATTATACCCTTCACCCATCTTCCCCTAATATTAGAAAGTTAACTTTGGTAAAATGCTGTTAACCAAATGTTACACCTTATTATAATTCACCAATGTTTTTTCTTCACCTAATATCATTTTTGTGTTCTAGGATCCAATCCAGGATCTCAGGATACATTTAGTTTTTGTGTCCCCTTAGTTTTTTCCTAATTTGTAACAATTCCTCATTCTTTCATTATCTTTTATGACCTTGACAACTTCTCATGAGTTCTGGCCAGTTAATTTTGTAAAATATCTCTCAATTTAGGTTGACCAAGTGTTGCCTCATGATTACATTACAGATATGCACATTAGGGAAACATACTACAGATGTAATACAAGCCCTTCACCGTGCATCCTACCAGGACTTCATGATGTATATTTGTGTATCACTGGTGATACTGACCTTGATCACTCGGTCAAAATAATGTATGCTACATTTCCCACAGAGTCTGTCTTTCTCTAATTGATATATCTTGGGGAAGATAGTTTGAGTTAATCTAATATCCTATTTCTTCTCACGCATTTGCACATTGATTTTAGGGTCCAAATATAGATGTTGCCTGTAACTGTGGTGTTTACCTAATGATGATTTTATATTTCCATCAGATGGCAATTATTTTTGTATCTTTCTTCCCTAGGAGAACATATTGCTACTTACACCTAGACTCCAAGTAAAGAATTTAATTCAAAGGTTGAAGTATATGCAGAATTGGTTTGTGCTCTGAATTTTTTTAACCTGCTCATATAGTCTTTTTCAGTCTTTATCTCTCTACACATTCATATTTTAATCATTAAAATAGGATATCAAATTATTCAACTACATATCATTTACTAGAACAAATAAAGATAAGTTGGTGCAGCATACATCTGTGCTTTAAAGGCAAACTGGAATCTTTGAAGTCATACAAGAAGAAAAAAAATATGGAAGGAACTAATCTATTCTGTTTTTCATCACCTATCCATTATATTGTCTGAAGAGTCAAACCTCTTCCTGCATGGACAAAAGTCATTGATGAAAGGAATAGCCAAGAGGAAAGAAAAAGAAAGACAGCAAACTTATCTGGGGCACAAACGACGCATACAAATTGCAAAAAAATTAAAAAATTTTCTCGATGGAAGAACAGATGTCCTCCAGGTATTTTTGGTATCGTAACAGCTGAGAGGAAAGAATGCATTTAATGTTACAGGTATTTTGCTTGGCTTGTTGTAGTTTTTTTTTTTTTTCATTAAAGCACATAGACTAGAAGAGCAAGAAAACACTATAACAAACATATACAATCAATACATAAACGTATAACACAAGTTCATCCAAATTTCACAGTTCAGGGAGAAAACATGCTAACATTTTTGTGCCTACATACTTACCTATATATTTACCTCTTATAAATCTATAAAAATAAAATTTAGTTTAGTGTCTTTAAATTTTATTCTTTGCCTTCAAATGCCTTTAGCTCTATTTAACCTAATTTAGAGCTAGATATATATTAAGAAGCCTCTATGGAAATGATTTCAAATGTAACCACTAAATAAAAAAAGACTTAGGGTTTTGTAGTTTTCATTATATAAATCTTTCACCTCTTTTGTTAGGTTGATTCCCAAGTATTTTATTTATTTTTTTTGAGGATATTGTGAATGGAGTGTTTTTCCTCATTTCCGTTTCAGAAGTTTTGTCGCTGATATACAGAAATGCCTTTGATTTATGCGTGTTGATTTTATATCCTGCCACTTTGCTGAATTCATTTATTAGTTCTAGTAGTTTTTTTGTAGACCCTTTTGGGTCTTCTAGGTATAGAATCATGTCATCTGCAAATAGTGATAATTTAAGTTCTTCCTTTCCTATTTTTATGCCTTTAATTTCTTTCGTCTGTCTAATTGCTCTGGCCAGTGTTTCGAGAACTATATTGAAAAGAAGTGGTGATAGAGGGCATCCCTGTCTTGTTCCAGATTTTAGGGGGAATGCCTTCAATTTTTCTCCATTGAGAATGATGCTAGCCTGAGACTTAGCATAGATAGCTTTTACAATGTCGAGGTAAGTTCCTGTTATCCCTAGTTTTTCTAATGTTTTGAACATAAAGGGATGCTGTACTTTGTCGAATGCTTTTTCTGCGTCTATTGAGATGATCATATGGTTCTTATTTTTAAGTCTATTGATGTGGTGAATAACATTTATTGATTTCCGTATATTGAACAATCCTTGCATCCCAGGGATGAATCCTACTTGATCATGGTGCACAATTTTTTTGATGTGCCTTTGTATCCGATTCGCCAGAATTTTATTGAGAATTTTTGCATCTGCAGCTATTCATTTCTCCTTTCCATAATTACCAGGAAGGGAGGATGTTTGTTGCATTAATATAAGTTGTTCAAATGAGATACATATGATTTAAGGAGCATTGGGCATTTTATTAAAAATAGCTAATTTTTCTTTTTGGTGGTTCTGGAAATTGAACCCATGGTCTTGGGCATGCTAGGAATAAGCTTTGTTAGGGAGCCACGTCCTCATCCTTAGCAAACTAATTTTCTGATAAGATAGTCATTTCATGGAAATCCTTGAAAGACTAATAAGATATACCAAACTGTACTCATTTTGTAATCAGAATACATTAATGAGTTTTGAATACCCAATTATTCCTTGAACGTATCAATTTTTGTTTTAAGCATATATTACGTTATTTTGAAATATAAAAGATTATTGTGTTTTGATAATTGTGCAACATGTCAGTGTGATTTTTTCCCTTCATATTTCCATATTTGAATTTTAAGCTTAGTATACATGATTTCTGAGATGTGATTATTATATCTTATCACTGATTGGATCAAGAAATTTTAAGTTTGTGGTATGGGCTTGTAGTTAGTTCATTGGTGAAGTGCTTGCCTTGAACGTGTGAGGCACTGTGTTCAATCTTTAGCACCACAGAAAAATAACTAAATAAAATAAAGAAACTGGGTCCATCCATCTACAACTAAAAGTTTTTTTAAACTAAAAAATTGAGTTATTTAAACCAGAGGACATAAGAAATGTGATTGCATCAGTATCCCACATGGGTATAGAAAAACAAGAATATTTTTATTAGCTGTTGTTCTAAAAGTATATATTTAAGCTGATCATTGCTAAAAAATTTCTTTGATAATAAATGAGTTGTACAATCCACTGGTCCATATCACAACTTTGTATTTATTAACTTGCAAAACAAATGGAGGGATAGGACACACATACACATACACACACACACACACACGCGCGCGCACACACACGCGCGCGCGCACACACACATATAATATGATGGATTAAATAATTCATATATATTTATAATTGCCATTAAATTATATTCTGATCTCTCACCTTTGTTATTTATACTCTCAGGGTCCTGCTTTTGTTCCCTGATTAGAGATCACAGTCCTCTCCATTAATCTGCATGTTTACATGTGTATATATACACATTCCTATTTTATTTGTGGTCATTGGAAATATAATCTCACTTTTGGAAACTTATTTCATATCTCATGAAATATGTGTTCTTCAGTACATTTCAGTCATGTGACTGCACTAACCACAAACAAGCAAACACACCCCAAAAATAAAATAATAATTGTCAAAGGTAAACAGAGCTCCATACTAATTCAACAGAAGTTATGTTTGGTTTTGTCATATTCATACTGATTATATGTTCCTTTTCATTTTAGTATCTCATGAAATATATCCTTACTGGGAGGTAATTACACATCTATCATTTTTATTGAATTACTTATTACATATTATTTAACATTTTGTTTCTAAATCTACCATTGAAATGAAAGTTTCTCTTACAACTAAAGCTGGAGAGATGAATGTTGCAAGGATATTTAAATCAGGTAAAATTTGTAATACAAGTTCTCTGGAAAGAAGCATATTAAACCACTTGAAATATAAAAAAAAAAAGACTTAGGATCAGATATTTGAAATGGTAAATTTCAAAACATCACAATCAACTGTTCTCCATATGAAAAATGTGACAATCTCTAAAATGGGTAGAAGCAAAGATTTATTTATTTAACAATGGTTAATAAAGTAAACAAACATAGGAAACTATAATATGCCATATAAACATATATATTTATAGGCATATATATATAAGCTATATTATACTATATATAATTATGCTATTTCTATTATTATATACTATATATATATATATATATATATATATATATATATATATATAAATAAATATTTGTGTGCATACATAGTAAGTATAGGATGTGTGTGTATAGGTATATATAGATATAGGTATAATGAATGTAGGATATACTGATTTGAAATGTGCTCTTTTCATTTAGAAATATATTGTAAGAACCCTTGCATTTCAGTGGATATAATTCAATCTCATTTTTAAAGGCTGGTATTGTTCTATTGTAATGATGTTCGTTAATTTATTTAAAACCCTCTGTTCATTTGCATTTGATTTTGGCTCTTTTATTTGTTATTTCAGACAGTCTTTATGCATCTTTATTGATCTTTATAGTGCTCTGGGGTCAAAGGATATGTTCATTTTAATACTAACTTCCAAAATTATAGTGGAAGGTTGGACCACTTAATCTCCTGCCAGTTGCGCGTGCAATGAAAGATGTGCCACTCCTTCTCTAAACAATGGGTTTCATTTCTTTTTAAAATGTTTTTGTTGGGAAAAAAGTATTTCATTCTCTAATTATCTGGTTTTCAGTGAGTTTGAATATTTTCCTGTGTTTCTGGGTCACTTATGTATACACTTTTCTGTATTTCTTTTCTCTTATCAACATAAAGCAGTGTTTATTTTTTCAGTTGATCTCTATCATAATCCTACCTCACTTAGGAGTAAACTCAACCTTGTTGCATTTCCTCCAGTTAATCAGTTGTTTTTATTTAGAATGGATGATAATTATCCATTGGCCTTAACTACTACAAGCTCTTTTCAAAATAAGAGCACAGGGTGAAAGATTTAAAATTCAGGATCTGTCAGTAATATTTCCTTTCACATATTGAACCGTGACAGAAAATCCTTTAAGTTGTATTACCTACTCATATCTCCAAAGATTGAAAAAAAAATCACTCGAATCTCTTTCTTATTTAAATCACCTTTATGCTGCTCCCCTGGCCACCAGTCCATTTTGTTATTGTCACCGCTTCATTTCATGATAGTTGGATCTCAGCATCTCCATTCAACATGCCATGTTTCCCTCCCTGTATCTCCTTTGTGCTTAGAGTTGCCAAGTCATTAATGAAATGATAGATTGACATATTTCATTTGCATTTATTATCATTTCCTTAAGGCTTCTTAAAAAACATCAAAATCTAACAATTGCTCATAAGGGACATGAATTTGCTGCCTCAAGCAGTTGCCCAAGTACCAGAAAAAAAGGAAAATACTCATATAACTAGTTATTAGAGGCTGCACAAGTAATTGGATTTGGATTTGCAGGAAATTCAGAAAGTTTTCCAGAAAAGTGGCTGCTATTAAATTACTTTGAACATTAGGGGTCCAAACCAAAGCTTCTGTCCATTCTTTCCCATGAAAATCTCTCTAAGCTATACTGCATTGGAAGAGAACAACCGCATGAGAGACCATTATGGAAACGGATTCTCTAATGCAATTTTCACTAATTTCTTTGCTGCTGGGCATGAAATAACAGGAACTAAATTCCCTCACAATCATGCCTAAAATCTCAAATCAGAGCAATTGTAAGGGAGTTACAGAAATGTTATAATAAACGTTATTTCATTTTACTTATGGCAATAATGGCTGAGCTTTTAACCACTACAACACTCATACTAGTCTCAATCAGAAAGGAAACGAGATCATTTCATTCCATCTGGCCTGCCTTGCTAAAAGCATTTGCTATGCACATTCTTGTTCAAAAGGTGTTGCTTTTCTAATTTGTTCACTTGGTATGTGAGGATCAGAATTGCAAACAGGTCAAATGGAAAGTACAGCTTTCTTTCCCCCAGTCTCAAAATTTTCTTTCTGTCTTCTGTTAGGTTTCAGCCTGGTTTACATTGCCATTTTTGTTAGTAAGGGCTGAGTTGTTTACAAGCAGTGTTGCCATGTGAACCCTGAAAATAAATCTGACAGGGAATTTTGAAATTGCCAAGCTACAGTTCAGAATGTGGGAACCAGGATTGTAACAGGGTTGTTAGGCTCCAATTGTTGAAGGAAAATCAGTGGCTTCCTTAGATGTGTGAGAGTGTGTGTGTGTGTGCGTGTTTAGGTAATTGGGATAGGTTTGTCATTTGTTGGGGGAAAAAGAAATTTTCTGCATGTCAACTGAATTCTTTCTAACCTCCCCCTACTTAAGCCACACAAGACCGGTTGTGCCCATGACCTCACTGATTAGGCCACCAGAGCCCATTAGGAAAATTCTAAACACATATCCCAGATTCCAGGTCTATGACCCAGACATCCAGAAAGACCATTTCTACGAGACAGAATCCACTGGCCAGAGTTTTATGCTCATTCATTCCATGAAAGTAGCAGTCATCCCAGGGTGTGAACTATGCCTTTTGGATGATCAGATGTTGGCTCTATCCATGATGCTTTTGGCTATCACAGGATGGATATCGTGTATTTGCGTTGATATCCACTGGGACTGGACGGGCATCCTTCTCACTTATGAGGTTGATGACCTTGTATAAGTTACTTAGCCTCTTTTTATGGAGTTTCCTCATCTGTTAAGTACTCATAACCACATCTAACTCAAAGGCTTTTTATAAAAATTAAATCATATAATATATGTAAACCACTGTTAGTGGGTTTTAGTGTCAGAAAAATAATAACAATATAAATTATAGTAATTTTCATTACATTAATTGCTATGAGCTCATATTTTCTAACTTTTGTTGTTAAAATCCATGAATGAGACATTGTGTTCCATTAGTTACATTTAATTGTAAAGAGATACATGTGTTTGAGGTGAAGGCTATGGTAAAATTACTATGGTTAAATATTTTTAAGGTATGTTGCTTCAAAGATTATCCATGTGTGTGTGTGCTTTTTAAAGTAGTACCTTGTTGTCCCCTCAACTGGTAACTTAGATAATATAAATACAGGGTAAATATGAGATAAGATACAAGCAATAATAAATAACATTGATAGCTGAGAAACTCTTAAGAAGAAGGAAGCCTTAATATGTGTTAGACTGAGAAATATTGTTGGGAGTGAGGCTCCTACCTAGTAGATAAAAGTTGCTGAATTCTCCATGGTTAGTTGTTTGGGAGCTTTGCTGGCCAGCTCAGATCATTTCTGGGAGGCAGGATTGGGGAGAGCAGTAATATTTATTAAATTTGTGTAAAATATAAGATTAAAAATGCTTTTAATACCCTCCTCATTGGATTATCTCAGCATTATACCTTCTATGTTTGTTAGCATTCCCTCCAGTTTGCACATGTGGAAAAGAAGGCTGACTTATTTGCTCACGGAAATATTGCCACTAAATAGCAGAACCAAGATTTGAATCCAGGTGTGCCAGCTTGGAAGGGTATTTTCCTCTACAGCCTAGGTCTTGGCTTACAGATATGAGTAAAGCTAGCAAGCATGTTATTGAAATAAGGAAATGCAGATATAAAGACAAAAACTGATTTCTAATCTTTATTCTAAATACCATAGATGGAACAAAGATAGAGAGAAATACGAGTTTTCTTAGGATGACTATGTATGAAGCAAGAATGCATTTGGATGCCAGGTTGACATGAATTCTAATCTTCTAACCAAGATAATATATTGGAATAGTTAGGGAAGCTTTTCTAAAGTACTCAAGCCTAGACTCTGTACCTGAAAATCCTAATTTTCCTACCAAGAAGATGTAACTATGTTGTTGAGCAATGAACTAGAGATTACTAAGAGGAGAAACCAACATAGATCAAGGGCCTGCTCAAGTTTGGAGCATAATGGGTTCATTTCAAGACAGAAACTCTGGGGAATAGATGAAGCTTTTAGGATAAAGAGCAGCATTTGCTGTATCCCACCCAGCAGGGATGATGGTCCTCCTTCAGGCAGGTGACCAAAGCTTGACCTGGCCTCCAGCTTATGTTGTTGTGGAGTGACCCACCTCGATACTGCTGGCCAGCCTCTGTCTACTGCCATGGTGAGCTCTGTGCACCCCCAACCTGGTTCTCCACCCTCTCCCCTACTCATATCAGTGGTGACTCAGGGAAAATAAAAAGAGAAGAAACTACCCAACAGAGAGGTGCTAATGGATCCTCCATCAAGGGACACATTCTTAAGCCTGTTTCATCATCTCAGTCTTTGGTATCTTACTATTTAACTATTGTCCCTCAGTCAAATCATTGGAAGAGACATTCATCAGTCAAGATACAACTCACTCATTCATACATGTGAAGCTCTTATTACATTTTCTTCTTTGAGCTAAATTACTTTGGAATAGATTTTCATTAATGAAAGTAAAGCTTATTCATTCTCTCAGCACCATATTTTGAGAACCTAGAATGTGCCGGGCTGTGTTGTTGGTGCTGTTCATCTACTACTGGACAATATGAGACAGTCCTCACAGTGAGCAAGACAGAAGGCAAAACAGGCTTATGCATGGTGGTCAACTCCATTGCTTTGGGCCCAAGATGAGGCAGAACATCATGGTGGAAGGGGGTGGCAGAGGGACCTCTATTCGCCTCACTGTAGCTAGGAAGCAGCGAGAGAGAGGAGAAGGAGCCACAGGGAAAATTAATCCTTTCAGAGCTCCTCTTCCAGGGTTAAATTGTATACAAGTGTTAAAACACAAGAGAGAAGAACTGTAGGATGCACGTGTGGTAGAACACAGTGAGGGTCAGGGGAGGATCTGTGGAAGGCACATTTGAAATGAATGGAAAAAACAACTTCTTCCCATCTCCCTAACCTCTTCACAAATAGTTCACACATTTCAGCATGAACCTGTAACACAGGCATCAAGACTCTTGTGGTGACCCTATAAATGCTGATTATAGCTGATAGGTATACAGATACATGGGAAATTGGCTCATAAAGTTCTGGCTTAATTATCTCAAGCCAACAAAATAATATCAATGATAGAATATTTTAGCTGAAGAAGAGAAAATCATTGTGATTCACTCTAGTGGTTGTCATATACACAAGTGTGTGTTACTTGGGCAACTGTGGGGAATTCAGTTCACTGTCTCCTCCTCTCCTGCCTCTGGATCTCTTTTCTTTCCCCTTTGAGTACCGTTTCTTTTAATAATGGCCCTTAGATCTACTGGGGTGGCTGCTAAAATGTAGTATATTAGTCTCCACTACAAATTTACAGAACCAAAATATATTTAGGATCGGGGCCGTCTACATTTTTAATGAGATCCTAAGACATTTCCCTAGCATACTAGTTTGGAAAACAGTGCTTTGTAGTCTTGTGCTTCTATCTCTGCCCCATCCACAGTCCTCGCTGTCCCAGTCAGCTGACGGAAATACTAAGAACCAAACATGCCTTCGAGATCAGCCTCCCACCTCCAGGTTGCACACTTGGTAAGGTGACAAATCCAAACAGGGCCAAACTGCTCACTCCTGCTGCCTGTTTACAGTTAGCATCTGGTGGCCCCTCTGCTGATCATACATTTACTCTCTCTCTCTCCCACCTGAGGTCACCACTTACACACAAAACCCTCAGAGTCTGTAAGTATGCTTCTCATTTTGTATTGTTTTGCCCATTGTGTTTCTATCCCTTTTCCTACCTCCTTCCCTCCTTCTTCCCTCCCTCCCTCCCTCCTGGGATGTGGACACCTGCAAAGGTCACATATACTGAGAAAGCATACTTAGATCTGGATGTGAAAGACCTGAATGTCATGCTGGAAGGTGACGCCTCCGTTTTTCACAGTCTTGTTTATACAGCTCTCATTCAGTCCTGGGCTGTGGCAAAAGCATAAGAATCGTAATAGTCCAGGTCATGAATGTAATTTCTGATTATACCCCAAAACTGACTGGAAAATTCTCCTTGCCTTTAATTTCATAATGCACTCTACCACATCCCAGGCCACAGTGAGAAAGACTCAGCATAGGAAAATCTGGATGAATGTCTCTGGGAATAGTCCAACATTGTGGGCAACCCACATTATGTTTTTAATAATTTTATTTGAGGTAACACCTAGGAGAATTGTTCTAATCAATGAAAAAAAAATATATGTGTGTGTGTGTGTGTGTGTGTGTGTGAGAGAGAGAGAGAGAGAGAGAGAGAGAGGCAGGCACAGGCTATAAAGAAATAATGCATGTGGGTACAAAGATGTTTGGAGAAGGATGTTCAATGCAGCATTATTTATAATAGTAAAAAATAGAAAACTAAAAGTTCTGAATAATTCACTTAAGTAACTATTATACATTCATAAGATAGAATAACTTGTAATAAATCATATTTTCAATATTAGTTAAATGAGAAAATATTAACTGAAAATGCAACAAAAATAGTAGTATTTTTTGAATGATGTCATTACAGATGATTTTTGTTACCCTTTATATTTTTCTATATTGTCAAAATTTTTATAATGAAAGTATTATTTAAAAATAAAAAAGAATGAAGGGTAAATTAAAACAGAAGCCAAAAATAGGTCTGTGGTAACTGTTTCTGTTCTTAGCCATTATGAGAAGAGACAACAAAGGGAAACATACCAATAGTAATAACCGATGTTTTCCATCACTTAGTGCAATTATGGTTTTCATATTACACCAGCAGCAGCAGCCTGAGGTAGTGATGATTGAAACAGTTACATGGTCTTGGAATGAAAACTTCAGTACAAGAGTCCTGACTTTGCCCTAAAACTATGCACAATTTTGGCACAAAACTCATCTCTCTTTGCCTTTCTATTGCCATTCTTCCTTTGTGCATGGGTTTTGAATGTAAAGCACTAAGTAGGTTTCTAATTAGCTTACTTATTTGACAAATGAGTGTAAATGACATTAATGTACCTAACAAGACATCTTTGGTAATTCTGTTTTTCCTTCACTGACAGAACTATAGCATGTTTCAGTGCCAATAAACACTGTCCCCCTGTTTACATAATAACTGAACTTTAATTGGTTTGTGTATACGTATGTGACCTTGAGTGGAGTTAAAAGAAATGCTTGTGAGATTGAAGAAATGCCCAGGTTTCTACCCTATCCTTGGATGTGTCCATGAAGTCAGGCTACTGAAGTGTTGAGTCTGAAATGTGAGTCCATGAACGGGATAGATCCTGTCCCTCACAGCTTATCTTTAAGCTCAAGGCTTTTCACCTAATTATCTGTTGTTGATGTTGCTGCTATGGTTAAATGGAACCAGAAGGAACTTGGGAACATGCCCCTGGGTGGCACAAGAAGAGGGAGATGGATATATATATATATATATATATATATATATATATATATATACATATTTTTTTTTCAAGCCGTGTTTTCCTCTGTGGAATGTAACTCAAAATGATTTTCTAAGTCCAAATAAGCTTTAAATCAAGAACAGCACTCTCCCTCCCTCTAGGGTCTAGCTGTGGCTGTGCGATCTTTCATTCTTAAGGTGAGTGAAATCTGCTTGGCCACAATCTTGGTCTACTGGGTTGAGTTACAGGTTTGTTTATTCATGCTTGGACAAAGTGTTGTGACAGTGGATTAGGGACCTAACTGGTCTGGTTCCTAAGTCACAGTATAGATCTACATAAATACACAATTGAGTGTTTGCCCTAAACATAGGCTCTATTCAGCCCATGCACAATTGCCAGTCCTTACACAGTATTTCCCCTCCAACAGCAAGCTATTGCCCATCCGTTTTGGTTGTGCCTGGGGAAGGCACCAGTGAAAGTCACAGCTCAACAAATTCCAACAAACATTGGTTATGAGATAAAATAATTAGATAATAGTAAGATAAGAACTTGATACAGGGAAGCTGCTACTTTTGGGTTATTGGCATTATTTTTATTGGAAATAATGGGTTTGTTGACCATTTAGTATTCTTGTGACTCTAAATGTTCTTGAGTTTAAAATAAGCTCTGTTCAATTCTATGGCAATTACACTGATTAGATAAGCCCATGATTAATAGAGTAAGATTAAATGAGTAAATATTTGTTGTTGATAATAGCTCATATTATTGTGAAATGCATATCATAATACAAAATAGTCTAATCAATCAAAACCTAATGGAAACTTGGTGAGAAACTTTAAGAAAAACTTCATAAATCACAAATGAAAGCTGAGACATGCTGATGTAGTCCCCTTTTAGAGAACAAGGGTCAGGCCTGACAGTTCAGATCAAAAGGCCAGACAAGACCCTGCTGCTCACTTTTTATAGCTCGTCCAGGTATCTAGAGAGCAGTAGTTTCAGTAGTCTTGGATCCATAAGCACCAGCTAAAATTTGATGGCAAGAGTCATAACCTGTAGTGGAAATTTAGAAAGTTGACTTTGATGACATGTGTCATTCACTCAGTGAACAAAGATGTACTGAGTGCTTTCCAGGCCTTCTAAGGAGAAGGGACAGTAGGTTCTGGGGCTCTGAGGTGGAAGAATGCTTGATGGTTTCAAAGAAAGGCAACAGTGAACCAAGTAAATTGTTTCTCAGAACCAGCTTTGTGAACCAGGCAAAATAGCTTACCATGTGCTAATTTTAAAAAAAAGTATTTAAAAAAATGGTTCAAAAGATTTGCTTGGGAGAATGCATAGTTGGAACCCTTAGATTGATAATTCTGCTACTGCCCTCTGTAAGGAGAACAGAATACCCTCTAGTCTTTCCAGTTGGTCCTAGTTGTTGTCTATTCTCTGTTTCCTCTTTGAAGAAAGTGGTAATAAACCGCTGCTGTCAGGAGATTTTAATATGTATATATGATTTTACATTTCTAGTTACAAAAAAAAATCAACATTCCTAGAAAAAAATTACTTTTATCCAGGGTCTGAAAGCCATCAACTGATTTGTGGAGCTAATTTTGGTTGGCTGATGAAAACATGGTGCTGGTGTGAGACTGGGGAGTTAAATCCTGTTATTAGGGCCTGAGCCCCTGGCTTAAGATAAACTGTCCTAAGCAAAAGAGAAGTGGAGCAGTTAGAAAGCAGAGATTCAAGTAGAAATTGAAATACCACTCTGTCCTCCTATGGTTTCCTGGTGGTTACATATCATTCCCGGCATCTTGTCAGGCCATTGGAATGGAAGGAACTGTGAGGCTTGTCAGGAGCTGATAGATATACAACTCCAGTTTCAGCCACTAGTCGGAAACTATCTAGTAACTTTTTAACCCATTTTGGGCAGATGAACCTTAAACTCAGAAAATAAGGTCCATATATATGAAACCAGTTTAGGAGATTTAGAGAACTCTTGGGTCTACAGATTTGGGTTATATTTTTAACCTAATTAAGGAATCAAAAATGAACTCAGGAGTGAGACTCCCAACTTATTTCTGTGTGTTAGAAATAGCACTTGCTGGGAGAGGAAGTTGTTTTCATTGCCAAGTTTTGCCACTTAGCAATTGTGTGATTTTGGACAGTTTACTTTCTCCCAAAACTTTCTCATCCATAATATAGGGATATTTGTAACTCTGCAGGTTTTTTTGAGTATTAAAGTTGAAGTAAGATATGATCAACTACATTCTTAACTATAAGATTATGAATACATATTCACTCCCATTATTAAATAGTTCTGAAGAATTTAAAACTCTCCTCATTGATTCTTATACACAGCTTGTATATGGCACATGTTATTTCAGGAAAAGTTACACAAAGTCTAGTCTTTATCCATGCCATTTCAGGAAAAGTTACACAAAATGTGGTCTTTATCCACAAGACTTCAGAAAGCACTGCTTTTAGGCTCATGATATTTCCTATAACATATGGAAAGCTAAGTGTTCCTAATGGTGAGCTCATGTTTGCTCTCACTCTCCATCTGTAGATCTGAAAGAATATCATTTTTGAGCAGCTCCAGTTATGGACTTTTCAGTCCAATGAAATATTTCATGTCTGCTCTAGCACCCCATATGACCTTGCCCAGTTGAGGAGTGAATGAATATTCTAGAGGGAGGCCACTAACCTGAGACAGCCCCAGGGTTTTAGGTTCCTTTCTAAGCAGATTGAAGACCAGTATGAATAGTGAAAGGAAACTGGAGGCTGCACCAATGAGGAACCATCCACTAACCTGACAAGGGCCTTTCTGTTCTAATCCAGGCACATACATTTTCTGTGTGTTCCTTCTGCATAGTAGTTTGTAGCCTGTACTGTTGCAGTGGAACAGTGAGAATCTCCTCTGATTCTGAGTACTACTTGACTCATGATTCCTTACTCAAATAAAATCTTTTAAATTTATTTTATCAAAAGTTTTTTTTTTCTTTTTACATGCCTTAATCATCTTACAAGTAAAAAATAATAACAACTTCTTGTTCTGCAGTTTTCCAGAAACACCATTAAGATGTTATCAGTGAATAAGTGCACATCTCTAAGTACTATATCTCCCCTAAGCAAGAAATTTTATCAAATGTTTATTGCTAAAATGTTTTAAATGTTTATTGTTCCTAAAATGTATTATGATTACTCACTTTACCATAGTATTCTGAATACAGTTTAACCTTTTTTTTTAAATCTAAAATAATCATTATGAGCAACAGTTATCCTGTTCTATAGTATAGTGATTGCTAAAATAACTTTGGCTGGGTGCAGTTTCCTTTTTCCTGTGCTAAATAGGCTCAAATTACTTGTATAGCATCCAGATTTTTTGCTTCCTTGTTTAGTCATCTATATCTTCCCTGTTAATTTCCCTAACCTACCCTGCTTTTAATTACTCCCTGTTATAGTGCTCTACAAACCTAGAGTTTTTAGTGCTACCTTCAAGATTTTTTTCCACAATGGTTTGTGTATTGTTATGAATATAATTATTTTTAAAATGAATAGTTTTTAAGCTTAATTTATTTGAAAAAATATGACTTTATTACCCATATAGATGACACTTATATTTTAGTATACATTAAAATAAAGAGACTTCCACTTTCAGCTAAGGTGAAGTTACAAGTAATGGACTTACAATACTGCCTGAAACAACCAAAAAAGTGGGCAAACTATACATAATAATGGTTTTCAAGATACTGTATGCCAATTAGAAACAGTAATTCTTAGTAAGAAAAATACAGGTAGGGCCTGTGTTTGTCTCAGCTCATTCTGTTTAGAGAGTCTCCTGGTCATACTTCAGGAAGGTAATTGTGGAAGAACACTGACTATGTACTTACTGTGTTGAGGACCCTTAGCCAGAGTTCTTAGGATAGATTTCAGGAAGAGAAAACTATATGGAGGAGAACTCTGGGAGTCTACAGAAAGTCTCTGTCAATGATTCAGTTAAGTACTGATTAGATGTTCTAGCTAGCCAAGTATGTCAAGGAAGAAAAAAATAAGTAAATCCATTTATGAAGGAAAATAAAAGCAAAATTTTTATTTGTAGCGAACATGAAAATGTGTGTAGAAAATCTAATAGAATCTACCTCTCCAAAACTTCTTAAGCTACAAAATGAGTTGCACAATGTTACAGGATATAAGCTCAATCTACAAAACTCAATTTTACTTTTATATACCAGCAATGAATATTTGGAAATTGAAATAAAAAATCAGTCATTTAGAATATGAAGTACTTAGAGATAAAGCTGAAAAAAAGGTATGCACAATTTACATACTGAAAATTATAAAACATTGCTACAGGAAATTAAAGACAACACAAATAAATGGAAAAATATACTGTGTTTATGGGTTGGATGATTTGATATTAAGATGCCAGCACTACCTATATTGATTTAGAGTTTAAGGATAATTCCAAATCAAACTTCAGGCTTTCCTTTAGAAATGCATAAACTGATTGTAAAACTTATGTAGAAATGCAAATGACCTAAAATAACAAAACAACTTTGAAAAATATAAACTTGGAGGAGTAACAATCTGGTAAGATTGTAAAACTTACTATAAGTCTGCAGTAATCATGACTGTGTGATATTGGAGTAAAGACAGATAAATAAATCAGTGAAATAGAATGGAGAGTCCAGAGCTCGACCCACATATGTTTGGCTATTTGATTCCCAGAATAGAAGCAAGCACTATTCAATGGAGAAAGAATGATCTTTTCAACAAGTCGTGCTGGAACAAATGAATAGCCATATGCACATAGAAAAAAGATCTTTGATTCAAACCTCATGCCATATACAAAATATTAACTGCATATTGAATTACAGTCCTAAAAGTAAAACCTAAATCTGTAAATCTCCTAGAGGAAAATATTAGATAAAACCTTTGTTTCCATGAATTAAGGGAAGATTTCTTAGATATAACACCAAAAGCATGAATCATGAAAGAACTAATCAATAAAGTGAACTTGCTCAAAATTAAAAGCTTATGCTCTTCAACAGACACTGTTATGAGAATGAAAAGACAAGACGGATGAAGCAGATATCTGACAAACAACAATTTGTAAAGAACTCTCAAACTCAATAACCCAATTAAAAACTGGGCAAAAATGTGAACAGACATTTCATTAAAGTAGATATACAAGGTGACAAATAGGCACATAAAAAATACTCAGTACCATTTGTCATTAGAGAAACATAAAAATCATCACAAGATACTACTACACACTGTTAAAATGGCTACACTTAAAAGACTGACCATGCTGAGTGGTGACAAGATTCAGAGAACAGGCACTTTCCTGCTTTCCTGGTAGGTATGTAAAATAACATAACCACTGTGGAAACAATGTGCTTTTTTGTAAATACATGCAGAGCCTAGATATACACCCAAGAGAAAAGACAGCCTATGTTTATACAAAGCATTGTGCATGGACATCCATAGAGGCTATATTGCCATAGTTCCAAGCTAGAGACAATGCAAATGTCCACCAGCAAGTGAATAGAAAAACAATCTGTGGTATATCCATACAATGAAATACTATTCTTCAACTTTAAAAAAATGAACTGTTGAGGTGTGCGATAACATGGATGGATCTCAAAATATTAAATCTGAAATAAAGAACCAGATTAAAAGCACAGCTCTATTGTATGATTTATCCAAAGTTCTAAGGTAAAGCTAACTAGTCTGTCATGACAGAAAGCAGTTTGGTGGTTCACTGGGAACAGGGAGGTCACAGATCAGTCAATAGAGGTAGCACATGGAAACTTTTGGGAATGATGGATGCATATATCCTTATCTTGATGATGGTGATGATTTGAAGGTCTATATATTTGCCTAAACTAGATGGCACATTTTAAATGTGAACATTTTACTTTATCAATTGTACCACAGAACAACTATTGAAATATTAAGCATGTAACTGCTATAAAATGTTGGTTCACATTCCCCTGTACATACTACAGTCAGGAAATGTTGTTGCTATCTATGTGAGAATTTAAGGCTCCCAAAGTAAGAATAAGATAAAGACTTTGTTCAGTAACTCAAATTTTACACACCTTATTACATCTGTGAGTTTGGGTATATTCAACTCTCTTAATATGTTTAACTCTCAAAGACTATTTTTTAAAAATTTTGCTCAAGGATTTTCCTCCCAAAGGGAAAATGAAGTTTAGAAAGACTGAGGGTTTGCAAAGGATTTAAAAAGAGCATACTACACCCATTTGCAGTCTCACCAGCAATGTATGAGTATGTCTTTTTTCTCATATCCTTGCCAACATTTATTGTTGCCTGTATTCTTGATGATTGCCGTTCTGAATGGAGTGAGATGAAATCTTAGAGTAGTTTTGATTTGCATTTCTCTAATTGCCAGAGATGTTGAACATTTTTTTCATATATTTGTTGATTGATTGTATATCATCTTCTGAGAAGTGTCTGTTTAGTTCCTTGGCCTATTTATTGATTGGGTTATTTGTGGGATTTTGGTGTTAAAATTTTTGAGTTCTTTATATATCCTAGAGATTAGTGCACTATATGATGTACATATGGTAAAAATTTGCTTCCAAAATGTAGGCTTTCTATTCACTTCACTGATTGTTTCTTTTGCTGAGAAGAATCTTTTTAATTTGAATCCATCCCATTTATTAATTCTTGATTTTAATTCTTACACTATAGGAGTCCTATTAAGGAAGTCATCTGACATGATGGAAATTTAGACCTACTTTTTCTCCTATTAAGCACAGTGTCTCTGGTTTAATTCCTAGATCCTTGATCCACTTTGAGTTGAGTGTTGTGCATGGTGAGAAATAGAGGTTTAATTTCATTTTGTTGCACATGGATTTCCAGTTTTTCCAGCACCATTTGTTGAAGAGGCTATCTTTTCTCCATTTTATGTTTTGGCACCATTGTCTAATATAAGATAATTGTAATTTTGTGGTTTAGGCTCTGTGTCCTCTATTCTGTACCATTGGTCTACAAGTCTGTTTTGATGCCAATAGCATGCTGTATTTGTTACTATTGCTCTGTAGTATAGTTTAAGGTCTGGTATAGTGATGTCACCTGCTTCACTCATCTTGCTAAGGATTGCTTTAGCTATTATGGATGTCTTATTTTTCCAGATGAATTTCATGACTTATTTTTCTATTTCTATGAGTAATGTCATTGGGATTTTTATTGGAATTGCATTAACTCTGTTTAGTGCTTTTGGTAGTATGGTCATTTTGACAATATTAATTCTGCCTATCCAAGAATAAGGGAGATCTTTCCAACTTCTTAGATCTTCTTTAATTTCTTTCTTTAGCATTCTGTATTTTTCACTGTAGCAGTCTTTCACTCTTTCTTTAAGTTGATTCCCAAGTATTTTTTTTTGAGGATATTGTAAATGGGGTAGTTTTCTTCTTTTCAGAAGATTTGTCACTGAGATATAGAAAGGCCTTTGATTTGTGAGTGTTGGTTTTATATCCTGCTACTTTGCTGAATTCATTTATTAGTTCTAGAAGTTTTCTGGTGGAATTTTTGGGTCTTCTAGGTATAGAATCATATTGTCAACAAATAGTGCTAATTTGGGTTCTTCTTTTCCTATCCATATCCCTTTAATTTCTTTCATCTGTCTAATTGCTCTGGTCAGTGTTTCAAGAACTATGTTAAATAGAAATGGTGAAAGAGAACATCCCTGTCTGGATGGAGTTGGAAAATATAATGCTAAGAGAAGTTAGCCAATCCCAAAATACAAATGCAGAATGTTTTCTCTGATTTAAGAATGCTGATTCATGGGGCTGGGGATGTGGCTCAAGCTGTAGTGCGCTTGCCTGCCATGCGTGCGGCCAGGGTTCGATCCTCAGCACCACATACAAACAAAGATGTTGTGTCCGCCGAAAACTAAAAAATAAATATTAAAAAAAAAAGAATGCTGATTCATAATGGGGTTGGGGTGTGTGTGTTGGGGGGTAGATTAGAAGAACTCTAGATAGAGCAAAGGGGTGGGAAGGGAAGGGAGGAGGCATGGGGTTAGAAATGATGGTGGAATGAGATGGACATCATTACCCTAAATACATGTATGAAGACACGAATGGTGTGACTCTACTTTGTGTACAACCGGAGATATGAAAAATTGTGCCCTATATGTATGATATGAATTGTAATGCATTCTGCTGTCATACATAACAAATTAGAATTTAAAAAAAAGAAATAGCATACAACAGTGACACAGCCACATTCATGCTTATAGCAGCTCAACTCACAATAGCCAAGCTTTGGAAACAATCTTGGTGTCCTTCAATAAATGAATGGATAAAGAAAATTTGGTATATATATACACAATTGAATATTACTCAACCATAAAGAAGAATGAAATTATGGCATTTTCTGGTAAATGGATGGAATTGGAGAATATCATGCTAAGTGAAATAAGCCAATCCCAACAAACCAAAGGCCAAATGTGCTCTATGATTTGTGGATGCTAACCCAAAACAAGGGAGGTTGGGGAGGGGAATAATAGAAAGAGACTGGACTAGATAAAGGGAAATGAAGGGAAGGGAGGCAGTACATGAATAGGAAACACAGTAGAATTTTTGGTAATAAGTTTCCTTGCCTTGTACTTATACACATGACCAGGGTAACTCCACGTCATGTACGACCACTAGAGTGGGAACTAATAGAATAAGCTATACTTTTTATATGTATATTCTGCCAAAATATACTCTACTGTCATGTATGACTAAGAATTAAAAAAGGAAAGAAAGAAAGACTGAGGGTTTGGTTAAACTGTACCTGGGTTCTTGCCTCTGCTTATTCCCTATGTCTAAGAAAGTAACTTAACATTGTCTTTGGGCCATCTATGAAGAAAGAGGAGCTGAAATACAATCCCTGAAACTTTTTCCACAACTGTCATTTTGTCCAGGTTGTGGCTCTGCTTAAGAGGGCTGAGGTGACTGGAAGTTCACCCACCAGAGAATATAGCACAAGATAATGAGAGAAAAGCTATATAACTTTAAATAAAAATCAAATAAAGCCAATTCAAATTTAGAAGCAGAATAATTATAGTGAAATTCTATGGTGACATAGTAAGAATTGAATAGAAGATTTGCTAATCTCTTTCTCTATTTTTATAAAAAGAGTTTTAAAAGCACATCCTCTCATCTAGGAATAGTGCCAGAATTCTGTCTCAAGCAAATTTCTATATTTTTTTCCATACAACATTTTAAAAAGAAATTAATGTTGTCAGAGCCCTACCTACCTCTAGCAGTACGGGTACTTGTACAGTGATGACAACCTTTAGTCCTTGCATGGATTTTGTGATTCCAGTGAAATCTATTTCTTAAAGTAAAGCCAATTTACCTTGGAATGTCAGGAACAGCTTTAGAGCAACTGGTAAAATTAAAACTTAAATTAAAACCCAAAGCCAACATACCTGATACTGCTTCCAACAAATGGACCCTATTGGCAGCCAGTGTTGAAAATTAAATGAAGCAGGCTCTTCTGACGGAAAGTAACTGTGCCCCTCCCCAAACAGCAATTGAGAATATTGATCTGAATTTCTGGTCCTTTCAGACTACAGCACTTGCTTTGATGACCTGCTGGGCATCTATTAATGATGGTACAGGCACTGGAAAGCGAGAACTAACTAGACTTGCTTAAAAATCTATGGGCGACAAAAATGTCCAAAGTATCATTGCTTTGTCTGTGTTTTCTCCTATAAACTTGGTGAGAATTTGCCCCTTCTCCTGAAAGAGCAAATGCAACCAAGTCTCATAAACTAGAAAGGAGATGAGGAGTCTCATTTCTGACCTCTCATTCTTTTCATCATGCCTTTGTCCCTTTACCAAATCTATATTTGGAAAACCAGTGGTTACATATCCCTTGGATTTATGTGCAAGAAGTCTGATCTACACTCCTAGTAATCATTAATATTTAGCATGAATGAGCTTGGTGTGTTATTCCCAGAAATTCAGCCAGGTTTCTATGGTAGAAATAATAAGTCTATAGGAGATCCTTTGGGAAAGGAGAATTTCTGAGGTCTTTCTGTCCTGCTGCATAAATGTACATCTCTTCTGTTTCCTGGTAATCTTGTGCTTTGCCCCCTTTCTTTCATTAAATTTTTTTCTTACAGTTAATAATAATTTTTCTAATGATAATAATTTCAAACTTTGCATCCTAAACAACACTCCCAGCACACATATTTAGGAGCAAGTCTGAAAAATATGTGTATTTATCTATATGTTTGCCATTTGTTCATTTGCTCTTCCTTTACTTCATTTAGCAAATGTTTATTGTGCACCATGAGCTACAGAACCAGAATGCCTGGGTTTAAATTGAGCCCCCATTGGTTTCTAGCAGTGACCTTGGAAAAAATTTCTAAAATCCCCATTCCTCTCCTCCATCTGTATAATTGAGACATTAATACTTCATCATAGGGATGGTGTGAGGATTTAATGACTTAACTATCTAAAAACTCTTAAAGCCTCATGACAGGCACAAATACTATGTATGCTGGCCCTCACTACTGTTACTACTGCTACTACACAAGGGATGGGACAATGAGAACCCCAAAATTCATAAGAGAACCCCAGCCACGATGACTTAAAAGTAACATAATGTAATGTACAAGTGGGGACTAAATTTCTATTTAATTGGAATCAGAGTGGGGATGCAAAGTTGGAGTTGGGTAAGTAGTCAAAACGTATTAAGATTCTGATATATGTTAGGGACTTTCCCAGTATTTACGTAATCTCATTACATTTCAAAACAACTTATGACAAAAGTATAATGTATCAATAAGAGAAGAGAATTTCTGATTTTTAAAATAATGTGTTCATGATAGCCAGCTAGTAATTGCTGAATGACTTAAGTATTCAAATGCAGACCTCTGGAGTGTACACACACACACACACTCACACACACACACACACTCACACACACACACACACACACACACACACACTGTTTTTCTCCTGCTATACCATACCACTAGTAACTAATTCATGGGAAAACTGTTCAGAGGAGGTAACGTTGCAGCACTGTCTTGAAGGAAGAATGAGAGTTATACAGTAGAGAGTGGGAAAAGGTGCTAGTGGTAGAGGAAACAAAAGTATTACAGAAATTAGCCACCTTTGGAAAGCTGGCCTTTTTCCTGCTAGAGCTGCCCTGTAGATCTGCCCTTTAAGGATGTGGTTTAGGAGGGGTGGCAAGAAAGACCAGGGCATCAAATGGCAGAATCCATGCAGCTCCTTTCTCCCCAGCTTTCCCAGAGTAGATCTCCATGCAGCATTTCTCTCTGCTTTCCTCTCCATGGTGTAAATGTGGAGTGGCTCAGCCATAGTCATTTATCTAAGCCTGCTTCTCCCACACAGAAAGGAATCATATTCATTAGGAGCAATACTGCCAGGCATATTGATAACAACTTTCTTCTGCAAAGCTGAAGGCACTTTTTGTGGATTTGATTTTATTTCCTCATCAGAGGATGTTATTTGAGATTTTGCAGGTGCAGGCTTCCATCTCTGTGAGGCAGAGGTGCTTTTGTTTGTTTGTTCACCCTTCACGACTCTACAGGGCATGTTGGTGCATCTGGTTAAGCCCAGAGAAGAGACATTCATAGGATCAGGCCCCGCCACCATATCAGGTGCCAAGATGTTTTGAATATAAAGACAGGGAAATATTATCCAGGGGTTCTTCTGCTCAAAAGGCTTTTGTCTGATTGTTTTAAAATGTGAATGCTATTTTCCTAGACAATATTGTGTGAGGCTATAGTATAAATACAGTGCTACAATGAATTTTAACTGCATTTAAACAGGCATCACTACCACCAAAATATGCAGGAAAGAAAGTGGAATTGAGATCATTATAAAAAAATATGGATCTGGAGATAAGACCTAATATAAAAACAGATTTTGGTAACTGCTTGGAGTAAATTGAAATTTGGTCTCAATGCTAATGTTGTCAAATATATTGAAGAATAAAATACTGGCTTAATCTTGCTTATTGCTACATGGAGACAAACTCCTCATCCATGGAAGATGAAATAACCTTTGAAGGTGTCATGCTATTATTGTGTAGTACACAACAATACAGCAATAACACAACCAAAACAACAACAAATTAACCAAAAGGGGTGTATTGCTGAGAATGTTTTTATGCCTGCCTCAGAGCAATTTCGTAATTGCAAAAATCAACGTGCCACAGAGTATTTTAATTTTTCAACATCCCTAGGAAAAAAATGTGTGTGTGTGTGTGTATGGGGTCATGTAAGTATATTTTCATTATGTCCCTTAATCAAAAATCACTTCTAATTTAACTCATCTTGATTTTAAAACATCATGCAATTTCATAGGATGCATATCTAAAACAATATCTGGAGATTGGTAGGCTTTTAATAGTAGATTTTTATTGTAAAATCTGCTCTGGACTTCTAAACTCTGGCAGTCACTATAACCTGAGGCAGAAACTCAGCAAAGGTTTGCTCTATAACTTTCATTGCCTACACCCCAACAGAATCAAGGCCATCCATTTTGTTGGATGGATATTACAGGGCACCCTGACTCCTTTTTACATACCTAGCCCAACTTTCAAACTGAGCAGTCTTGTGTGCCCCGTGAGTATCTGATCTCTCTTGCATGTATCCTCATCCTTCTAAGAAAATGTTATTTACAGTCATTTCATGTATTTATCTTTTATCCGTCCCTAATGGTTCAACTCAAATGTCAAAATTTTGGGAAGAATACCATGATTTCTAAGTAGAGTATGGTTTTTTTAAAAATTTCTTTCTTTCTTTATAGAAAGATAGGTGTTAATATTACTTCTGCATTAATTATTAACTCTAAAGCTCTGAAGTTTAACATAGCACTATGATAAGCACTTAAGCACAGTACTTCATTTTGTGATGCTTTGTTTTCCATGTTAATAACAATTATAAGAAATATTAAATATATGTTCTATAATATGAAAAATTTTTGTGTATAATATCTCATTTAATCTACTAAATGATGCTGTTGGGTGGTTACTATTACTCTTCCTACTTCATCTAAGAAGGAATCCTCACAGAGAGCATAATAATTATCCAACATCAAGCAGCGGGATTAAGACCTTGTCCTTAACCAGTAAGCTAGACTGTCCCTCACAGTCATGCCTCCTTTTCCTTGTCACTTACTACTTTCTATTTTGTTGTGTAATTACTTTTGTCCTAAATTGCTACCCTCGTTATTCCTTGAGGACTAAATTTATGTTTGCTTCTTTCTGGCATTCTAAACATGACTCAACTCGGTGCCTCACACAAAAGCCAGGGTGTTCCAAAATGATTGGGTGAAGGACTGAAAAATTTAGTTCCTTTCATATATTCTTTTATAGCTCTGACATGAGAAGATTTCTTGAGAGAGGAAAAGTACTATGTTTAACTGTCATCCAAATAAAAAGGAAAATATAGCTTTGACCAAAAGAAATGATGTGTTCTAAAAGAATAAAATTAAAATAGGATTTTAAAATCTGTTATCCAGGAGAACTGGAAATAAATAAGAACTGTCCTCTGATCGAAGGAATAAATGCCTCTGAATTTTCACAGTTATTGCATAATAAATACAAACGAGGAAATCTACTCCCCACTGAAAGTAAAGAGATGGTGTTGACTTAAAAAAATTAATGAAATACTGACCAATGTGATATTTTATAATTAACACATAATAAGTAACATTTTCTTTTCACATTTACCTTTTATATATTTAATTTATAGTACACCAAGCAAATGGATAATTGACTGATTTCAATCTAGGTGTTTGTCATTGAATTCACAGAGCTCCAATATTGAAGTAGGAGAAGGTGTGAAAGATAACATGTCTTATCTGAAGACTAATAACCTTTTTATCTGTAACAAGCAGTCTTATCTTTACTACCCTGCCTTAGAAACTCAAGTGAGTGGCAGCCCTAAACACATATTGCACTTTCAACCTTCACATACGGAGACTTGCTCAGAGGGATATTCTAAGAGTGGACTATATAGTTTAGGCTTCTGAGGCAGCAGGTAGACATGAGAGAAGCTCACCTTGTAAAGGTGAAGAACCTTTTATTTTGGATCACTTGTCTCAGTATTCCTAATTCTACTTCCAATAGTGATTGTATGTTAAAGAGAGATAGTAACTTCTTTCAGCTACCTCCTGTTCATGGGATTAAAATAGTGGGCAGAAAGGCTTTAAATAAGTTGTCAGTTTTTTAATTATATTATTGAGGATCTAATAGTATTCAATTAGATTGAGGATCTAATTGAATAGTGAACCCTGAAAATCTTTCTGAATATCAAGAGTACTCTCATATATTGGATATGTTGTGCTATAAAGACCTAGTCATCTAAGAAGGTTTATTCTGCTAGCTTTCTGCCACACTAAATTAGCATCATATAGACACAATCACACTGATAGATAGGATTTAATGTAAAGGTTGTTAAATGTATATTATTGAAATATATCTATATGAATCTTTATGAATGGTTATTTGAGTTGACATAGATGTCATGAGAGGTACTATTAGGGTCTTGATTTGCTGCTTCATTTTTTTTTTTTACTGGCACTTTTTGTGTATGTGTGTGTTTGTGTGTGTGTGTGTGTGTGTATACTACCACTTTCATTCACATTGTTCATAATGAAATCTTCGTGATTAACCTTTTCAGGCTACCCCAAAGGCCTCACAAAAGACACAGAGGTTTATGATGGTGAATTATGCTGAAGTATTATGTGCTCTATCTTGTAATGGAAGCTTTAGCTTTTCTATAGACCTGCTTCCCTTTGAGGAGTCCCCTAACTTTTATGACCGAGTTCAAAGGTTTCCTAGAGCCAACTAAATGAACATCAGATTCTTTTTCCTGGCAGTGATGGTAGATCATGATTTTTCTTCCTTTCCACGTACTATTCCCACTGAGAATGTATCATATTGTAGCCATTTGTTACCTTCTCTCTGAAGAATTCTCTGATTGGTCCAGCAGAATCAATCTCTTCATATTCTAACTTTCAATAACATGATTTTTTTCTCTCTTGTATAGTCCTTACCATATTATTTAAAATTTTATCACATATCTGATTTTTATAGTTTAAGAACAAAC
This sequence comes from Marmota flaviventris, assembly GCF_047511675.1. Classification (NCBI taxonomy): domain Eukaryota; kingdom Metazoa; phylum Chordata; class Mammalia; order Rodentia; family Sciuridae; genus Marmota; species Marmota flaviventris. The sequence goes on from NC_092499.1 coordinate 95,163,298, forward strand.
TAGTTGATGCCAGGGAATGTGTTAACCCATTTTGTCCCATTATCCCAGATGTGCAGTACCTATAAAAACTTACTTAATGATAATAATACTGATAATATATAGGAGCTCTACATTATGATCTCCAACTTATTTTAAGGCACCTGTGTCAGGTTCATTGAAAAATTCACAGACTTGGAAACATGGAGCTCAATGGTGATCTCGTCTTTGAGTCCCCCACAGCGACTAGGAAAATCTCTTAAAATAGTAGAGAAAAAAACAGTTGGGAAAGAATGAATGAATTTTCCTCTACTTAAAGACAACAATGAAGTCAAATTAGTTTGTATCATTAGTTTAAAATATTCAGTAGGGTTGTCAAGACTGCTGCATATAAAATCTTTTCCTCTTTTTTTGAGGGCATTAACTTAGAGACAAGGAGTATATAGACAATTATGAAGCATTTATCTTAAGATAATTGGTTGGAAAGAGTTTCAAGACTTTGAAAATGATTTCACAAGAAATCAGATTGAAAATGTTATTTAGTTCTTTTTTTCTGCGTGGGATTCTAAAGTGATCTCCACTGATAAGGACTAATTTGTCCCCAGCCCCACCCATACCATGTATTGTTTCTAAGGTAACAGTCTCTGTCTTGGCATTATTCCATGGCATTTGATGTGTTGCTATTTCTCTCAATAACTTGGTTTTAAGGCATAACCTTGTGGCAATGTAAGAATAAAAGGATGGATAAACACATGCTCCTTCCCCATGGACTGTCAAAATGGCTTTCAGCAGAGAAGTGGAGTGATCATGGCTGTAGTGATTCAAGGGTTTACTTTTCCCACAATATATTTTAATAAATTCAACCATACCAGCCCATCTTTACATGCTTATCATAATGGCATTCAATAAAATGTTTTCTAAATTATTTGAGGCAGATAGGTATTGTTGGAAGTGGTGTGGTTCTATAAAAAATATGACATGAATGTGAGAGTTCAGAAATGGGAGTAGAACAATAATTAAGATTTTATGGTGGTGGCAGAGCTTTTGCCAGTATCCAATATTGTAGCTTCTCAGCCTTGGAGGAAAAAAAATACTACTGTGCCTCTCTGAGCCCTTATCTTATTTCCTGAAAGAGCCTAGAATATCCTGAATCTTTTTCATGGGTCTCTATTTTACTTTGAACAACACACAGCAGAATGCATCATTTGTAAAACGGGTTGGCTCCAATCCTAGTTGGGTATAACACACTTTTCCCCTCCATATAATTTACAGCTTCTTCTTGCAAAAATTTATCATACCAGTTGCAGGGAAAAAAAGGTTGACCAGTATCCTTAGGTGCCTGTTTTTAGAAGAGGGATTTTCATTGCAGTGTGTAAGGTAATGTTTTATGAATTTCTTTATGGAGAGAATAAAATATGAGAAATGTCTACTCAAGTAGTACCCAATTTTTGGCTGTCTGATATTCTGCCATCTCATCCACTCATAAATTACTTGAACAAAGTGAACAAAGAAATAATAGGATATCATGAAAGCTGGCAGGCCTATAGAATTAAGTACATCAAATCTCATATTATGAAGATGAGAAAACTAAAATCCAAATGGATTAATTGATTTTTCTCAATATCATATAATCATTAAGTGGCAAAACAAGGACTCCCAACTCCTGATCCAGTTCTTCCTCAAGTATACCACTAAATCCATATATGGAGCAAGATTCAGTTTTGAGTTCCCTGTTACTCAACTTATGCAGAATAAACTCAGTTGTTTTAAACTCTACCCTGACTTCCATTAAGGCAACCTCTTCTATCATTAGATAATTTTGAGTACTGTAAACTGCTTTCTAATATTCTTAACATTCTCAAAGCTGATCCCACCCCCCGTTGGTCCTGGTTCTTCCCCCCACACCTCACATCAGCTCCTTCTTTCATATCGCCGTACTTTAGCTATTCAAAGACAACTGAGATCTCCTTGTCCCCACATCTCATGCTGTCTCCTAATTTTTCCACCACCCACCCCTGGTAAGCATTTTCAGTTCTTTGAGTCCTTTTCATGAAGAAAATAGTTTGTTAAAAATTGCCACAAGTTGTTTGCTTCATTTATATTTTCCCCTTGTTTTAAATTTTCCATTTTGTGTTTAATTTTTATGTATTATAACCAATGGTTCCCATGACTCAGTAGATTTCCTCTCCCTCATCCCTCTCTGATCATCTTGAGGTTGAAATTTAAGATTAGTTACGTGTTATTTGAGCAAGGAAAGACAACTTGGGATTTGCTACTGAACCAGAATATGTCCTTTTCCTTGAAAGTTTCCCATCAGTGTCTCTCCCTTCAGGCAGCGGGGTGAGGGGCAGCAGCGGAGTGGTGCCCACAGTGACACAGGCACACAGTGGTTATGGTTAGAAGTGGCTGCTTGCCATGCTGCACAGAGGAGACATGTGTGGTCAGCAGAAGGCCTTGCAGTCTACGCTGTGTCTCCATTGCTGGCAGCATAAGGGCAAGAAGAAAATATAAATATGATATTGTGAGTTTATTTAACACCCGTAAGCTGTGTCCAGCCCTCGTGAGGAGAATCATTCAAAGGGTTTGTGAATTTTTCCAATGAATTTATCAGGTATTTGTATTTTTTTTTTTAAGCAACTTTGGAAAAGATTTAAGTGGTCAGAAAGGAATACTTGGGTTTGCAATTAAAATGGCAATGCTTTAGTTTTCCTACATGGGGCACCAAACTGTTACCTTGCACACTCAAGCGCTGCAGTCTCAGACTTCATTCTCTTCCAGAGCCTAACTTGATGTTTGAGTTGAAAGGAGAAAGAGTGAGAGGGGGAGGGGACTATAAAGGGCAGAAGAATAGGAGTAATGAATGATCAGTCCCAAACTGAATTGTGAATCAGTTAAGTACAGATAAGAAGACTATGATTCTAAAGTGTTGAAACAAAAATTAAATTAAGAAGAAAACAGTAGATAGCAATGATAAACTCTATCTCCTCTCAGATTTCCTATTGGAGCTGTTGTTCTCCTTCTGTTCATAGATACAAAGTAGAAGCTTATTTAGTTTGCATCTGATGTTATGCCTAAGAAAGATTTTCAGGAATCAAAGATCAAAGGTGGAGAAGATCATTCTGATAAAATAATTGGCAGGAAAAGGCTGTGTGTGTGACTAAGAAAGACTTTCAGAAATGTCTTTACCATTGCAGTTTTTTTAGAGTCAGATGTCTGTTCTGACTCCTTCGTTTTGCTCTATCCTGTAACCCTAACCCTTTACATTCACTTTACCTCTCAGGGCTATGCTTACACTTTATGTGGCTTTTAAACCACCTCTGAGAAGGAAAAAAAAAAGAACTCAGTACCCTTGACTGCCGAGTTAGAGAACTGCTTTCTTAAATCTAGCAGTCTTTCCTCATGATTTACATTGCAGATCTAAGTGTATCATCAGACCTTCACACTAGGAGGGCATGTAAATTAGAAGGCCATGTTTTCCCAGTGCAAAGATTATAATTACAAAAACAATTTTAGGGGCAACATTTTACTATTTTAAATTGCTTTTTCTAGTCTCTGTTTACAGCATTTCTAAGCATGACATTTTGTTCTGGACACCACGGCATACAAAAGGAAAACCTTAGAATTTGGGAACATCAAATGGGGATCATCCAGGGGAAACACAGGGCTGACTTGCCACCCTGCAGGCCTGGAGCACTGGGTTGTTCTTACTGCTCAGGCCTCCTCCTTTCAGTCTTTCTCTCTCAATTTCCTTTTTTTCCCCCTCTCCCCATCATGTTCATATTTTAATTGTTCATTTGAGAGACACAGACAGAGAACAGGAAAAGTTGGCAAGAGAGAAAATAAGCCTAAATCCTTTTGGGAGACTCATCCTTAAATTAGAAAGAACTACAAATGTCACTAAGTATCTACTAGGTTTCTGGATTTAGCTCTAGATAAATAAAGCAAGGCCTCTCCTCCCTCTAGAGAAGAACAGAACTTAACAGTCTAAGAGATGATAAGAGTTATCTCAGGATAATTCATGTCATGCCTCACATGACAAATAGGAACACAGGTGAGAGAATGATTCATACTGAGGAAAAATCAGGAAATTTTGAGCTTAGATTTGAACCATCAGTTTGCCATGCTGTAAAAAGATGAAGAGGGAGGAGAAGGAAGAGAAATTTAGAAAAGAACTATGTAGACAGAGAAAGGTAGAGGGATTTTTTTTTTTTTTTTTTTTTTTGGTATTAAGAATCGAACCCTGGGACACTTAACCACAGAGCCACATCCCAAGACCACCTCCCCGCCACCTTTTTTTTTTTTTTAATTTGAGACAGGGTCTCACTAAGTTGCTGAGGCTAGCTTTGAACTTGTGATCCTTCTGACAGCCTCCTGAGCCTCTGAGATTACAGGTGTGTGCCACCATGCCTAGCAGATTTTTTTTTTAAGAGTGTATCATACAAGGAATTAAAAAAAAAAAAGTGTACCATACATAGGCTGTGAAAGCTGGAACTTCATCCCTCTCAATTCAAGAAAAACTGAACAAAATTTCCTATTAAAATTTGAGTCCAGCTGTATGGGTAAAATGTCCATTTTTCAGGACATTATTCTGTCTGTCATACTGGGCCACATCTCCATACTCTGCTACCTACCCTCATCCACTCCTCCCAAAGGCCCAGAGTGCATTAGTGGAGCCAATACCCAGAACCCGGTGTCCAATGCTCATTTTTTAACCACTCCAGACCATTTTACTGTGTTCCTTGCATGAACAAAATCAGAGCCAAACTCGATTGATTATAGCCTTGTAGGTTAATAGAAATATGGACTATCCCAAATGAGCAAATAATCTTTAAATCCTTTCTGTTTGGATTGGGAACAGGTTTTAATGCCTCAAATGGGGCTGTGCATGACATTTTGGTAGAGTACTCCAAAATAAAGCAAAACAATAACTAAAACCCCCAAACAAACAAAAATCCAAGAGAACTACATAAACCAGTCTCCAGCAGAGCCTGAGGACTGCTTGATTTGAATACATAACCTCACCATCTACTGTGCCAGCACTGCAACATCAGAGACGCCAACCTTCCTACCCTGTCAGCAATGCCCTTGCTTATCTCCCAGCAAACAAGGTGATTTTGGTGGGGAATCCTCTTTATTGTCATCCTTCCTAGGATAGCATAACCAAGTTTGGTCAGGAAGAGCTAAAGCTGTTCTTATTGTAAGAACAAGTGCATATCATAACAAAGTTTGCTAATAAATTTCAAATGTACTGTATATACTTAAAACCCATTTAGGAAAATTCTTTATTTCCATAGACTTATAACATTTTTAGATGATCATTTTTCCAGAACCCCACAATTTATATGAAGCCAAAGCTCTGAGTTTTTCCCTGAAGGCAGTTGGTACTATTATCTAAACTCTTCATCTGCCTGTCCAGAGAATATGTGCCTACTAAATGTGAATGGAAACCTTCACAGGAATAAAGTGATTTTTGCGGTCCTCTATGGATAGAAGCTACTTTCCAGAGGGACAGATCACTGTGATCCATGGAAGACCAGCTATGTATCCCACCATAAGCACCATTTATCACTTGGCCTTTCTTGTTCAGAATCAACCTTCTTCCCTCCCCTCCCATCTTCTCTCTCTACCCCATCTACTGTAATTCATTTCTCTCTCTTGTTTTTTTTCCCCTTTCCCCTCACTTCCTCTTATATGTAATTTTGTATAACAATGAGGGTCTCCTTCCTTTACCATGCAATTTCTCTTCTCTCTTTCCCTCGCCCCTCTCATCCCTGTTTAATGGTGATCTTCTTCTCATGCTCTTCCTCCCGATTCTGTTCTTAGTTGCTCTCCTTATATCAAAGATGACATTTGGCATTTGTTTTTTAGGGATTGGCTAGCTTCACTTAGCATAATCTGCTCTAGTGCCATCCATTTCCCTGCAAATTCCATGATTTTGTCATTTTTTAGTGCAGAGTAATACTCCATTGTGTATAAACGCCAGGATAGGAAAGGCAGCAGAATACAACATACACTAGTATGGCAGTATGTAAAAAAGTGGATGTGTAACTGATGTGAATCTGCAATATGTATATGGGGTAAAAATGGGAGTTCATAATCCGCTTGAATCAAATGTATGAAATATGATATGCCAAGAGCTTTGTAATGTTTTGAACAACTAATAGTAAAAAAAATTTAAAAATATAAATAAATAAAAGAATCAACCTTCTTCAGCATCTTAGATGCCTCTCCTGCCAAGTTCATTGTCACAGACATTTTTAAGTTTAGCCACTTCCTGTAGTTGCTTCCTAGTGATGATACCCTCCTAAGGGTGGGAGCTTCTCATGGTCTATTGGAGAAGAAGTAAGGAATGAACTGGGTGATAGGAAATACAACTCCTACCCCTTTATCCTGCAAAAGCCTCCTGAGTCATCTGGCAAAAGGCTCATCTCTATGTGTTCAACTTTTCCGGTTTCTGAACTGAATAGGAGACCACCTGGCTGTCATTTGTTTCATGAGGCTGAAGTGGTAATGTGCTAATAAGGCTCTTTCAGCCCCATGTGGGTGGAGATCTGGACTTCATCAGTCTCAAAGCTTTGTGTAGCCAATGAGTCAGGTCTCTGATTTGGGCATCATGGCCATAGCTATTTCACATACAAGAATATTCACCTACCCTAGGAAATTGCTTTCATTTTTTAAATATAAATTTAGGGCATGCATCTCTGGAGTATAGAGCCCTAATCCTTTGGTACTTACCTTAATTGTGAACTGTGGGATATTTAGGGAATCAAGGTACCAAAAAGTAGACATGGTACTTCACCCTCACACTGAGAACTGCATCAGTCCTTACTGACTCTTCTGGGTCTGCTGTGAGATCTCTTATGGAATTTATCATGCCAGTTTCCTAATCTGTCATAAAGATTTCATAAAGGATGTTGAGGATTAAGTGACTTGGTACATGGAGAACTTTTAAAACAATTCCTTCTCGGACTATACCCAAAAGACCTAAAACGAGCATACTACAGGGACATAGCTACATCAATGTTCATAGCAGCACAATTCACAGTAGCTAGACTATGGAACCAACCTACATGCCCATCAACAGATGAATGGATTTTTAAAAATGTGGCATTTATACACAATGGAATATTACTCAGCATTAAAAAAAAATAACAAAATCATGTCATTTTTCAGGGAAATGGATGGCACTAGAGCAAATTATGCTAAGTGAAGTCAGCCAATCCCTAAAAAACAAATGCCAAATGTCTTCTCTGTTATAAGGGAGGTGACTCAAAACAGAGTAGGAAGGAAGAGCATGAGAAGAAGATTACCACGAAACAGGGAAAAGAGGAGTGAGGGAAAGGGAGGGAAAAGGGGAAATGCACGGAAGATGGAAGGAAACCCTCATGGGTTCACAAAATACATATACGATGGTGTGAGGGGGAAGGAAAGGGAAAAAAAGAGAGAGAGAGAGAGATAAGTGTCACAGTAGAATGGGTAGAGAATAGTGATGGGAGGGGAGGGGAGGGGAGGAGGGATAGGGAGGGCAGCAGAATACAACTGACTCTAGCATTGCTGTATGTATACACATAAATGTATAACCAATGTGATCCTGCAATCTGTACACGTGGAAAAATGAGAATTCATACCTTATTTGAATCAAATGTAAGATATGTCAAGATCATTGTATTTTCTTGAGCAACTAATAAAAAAAAAGATTTATAAGAATAAATAAATAAATAAATAAATGTTTCCACCATCAAGAATGATTAAAAAAAAAAAAAAATTCCTGCACTGGCACACAATGGGGAATTGATTTTTTCCTAGAGTTTGGAACATGTGGGGAGACAGGGAAGAAATTCCTGTTTTCTATGCTCTCTGGGTGTCAAGCAAAATGGCCAGAAAGACTTAATGATCTGAGACAGAGACACTACCCAATCAGAAGACGTATATGACACTCTAAGTACAGAAAAGTATTTTTAAAAATTCAAATACCAAGTTTGTACCAACTAAAACAATCTCTCCAGGATTAATACCTACTAATTTTATTGACAGAGTGAATTTTTTAAAAAAGAGAAACAAAATGGAAAATAAATGGCAGTCATATTTCTACCAGGTTACAATGGCTTTGTTTTTCATTCATTCTCAGCATTAGTTGTATGACGAAGTTACAAGGAATAGTGTGAAGCAGTACAGTTTTGAGGTGGAGAGCTGGGGGAGAAGGATAAAAATCTCTGAATAATATTCTAATGTGGCCAACTAAAGTGTTAGTGGATCATATTCACCTCCACAAACAATTCTTACTGTAAAAATTTGCCCCAAAGGAGATTTCAGAAATTCTATATGTTTGGCTTAGTTCTTTAGGCTGACAGTTTTCTTTTTTTTTCCTAAACTTATAAACAAGGACATAAATTTTCCAAAATGTTCATTTTGCCTGTAAAATTATGTGACAGGGCTAGCCATATCAGGCAACTACATCCTGCTCATCAGTGAAAGGATTCTGAAACTTAATGAATCCTTAAGTCCACTAATGGTGTCTGGTTGTTACTGATGCTATTATCCCAGATTGCTTCTGACAGTTGTGTTCATATCAGAATGCCAGCATTCTTCAGTCTCCCCCAGTACATGTTGAGCTTGCTCAGCAGATCCGAATAGGTTGGACTGAGAAACTTTCATTGACGGGACTATTCAGATCTGAGCTATCCAAGGTATTAGCATCAGCCACAGGGAGATTATTTGCATTTCACTAAAAGTAAGCAGAATTTGAAATACAGTTCCTCAATCACACTAGACACACTTGAAGTCCACTATCGCTACAAGTGATCAGTGTCTATTATATTGGACCACATAGATTGAGCCTACTATTATTAAAGGATGGCATTACATGGTACTATAAGTGTTAGGTGAGAAATTGATCAGGTGCTGAGAGAACAAGTGTATCCTGTTTTAAGAAAACTCAACCTATAAAAGTACAGATTTACAAAAGGAAAACTAAAGAGGAGTTTATTAGTCTCATATGGCAATTCAGACAATATTTCTGTATAACTGTCACCGCTGACTTTTACTTGTTTAAGGATCCCACATGATAGAGAGTAGTCAGAAAATAAAATATACAGAAAAGAAAATAAAACAAACTGTAGGTTTATAATAAAGCACTACAACATAGGAAGCCATGCAACTGGAAAATTTTATTGGAGGGGATTGTGGATGTTTGAAGTATATATTGAAGTTTTGGACCAGCCAACGTGGACTTGGTCCAACTTTGTCTCTTAGCTAACAGTGGCCCCCATGAACCAAAGGTGGGCAAAGTCACTCCCCAGGATTGCTGTGAGGATTCATATGCAGAGTAGCCCATAGTAGGTGGTTGGTAACTATCTGACTTTTTCTCACCTTCTTTCTTCCTCCTTACCTTCTCCTCCAGTTTTTCTGTGCATCTTCCTTTATTGCACCCCAGGACCCTGATGCCTACCAGTTCCACCCTCACCATTCTGTTTTAGGATCTAGTGGAGAGATATACCCTCTCTTTTTGTATCACAGCCCCCTGCCCAGTCACCTCTTCAAATTACATCATGGTTTCTTTCAGTCAGAAGGTCCACATTCCCTTAATAAGAGACATCAGCAGTGGGAAGCTTATATCCTCTGAAAGACCACCAATGGAGATATTTTAGGCAGCTTTTTATTAGTCTTGTAATGCTATTTTTTTTTCAAAACAGGGAAAATAACATTAGAGAAGAAATCAGGAGATGTGGAGATACCTCAGTGCTGACAGTAGCTTCTACAAATCTTATTCCTCGTTGATCCCAGCTCCTCATCTATAAAATGGAAAGGTTAGACTCTGAAGTCTTTTATGCCCTCTTCAGTTAAGACTTCTATAAGAGCTAGTGTCTCCCCACCAGCTTGGCAAGTGAGGACAGGCTTGGGCCACCTGTCCCTGCTGTCTCCCAGTGCCCTTGCTCAGTGCCAGTCACTTAGTTGATGCCTGGTGTGCACATAAGTGACCAGCAAGTGGAGGCCAGCTCACCTCCCTGCATGTGTATCTGTACTGCCCTTCTCTTGTCACTCCCTCCCTGCACTCTGCGGCCCCTCCCACCCTACCCTTTCTGGCATCACTGCTGCTGTTCCTGTTCCTTTTAGAAAGTGCCGGCAGCTCTACTGTGTTACTCTACCATTTTGATTTCTGTGTAAAGCTGGGACTGGAAAACAAACTGTACTGTGTAATTATCCTTGCAACGCTCTCCACGAAGACTTCCAATTTAATAGAATTGTCAAGATTTAAAAACATTAAAACAAAAATGAGCTTGTTAGAGTAAATTAGGCTTCATAAATGTGTTCCCCTTTTATTACAAAACATTGATTTCTGTGGTCACCTTCTCTAAATTATCGAAAGCTGAGTGGACTGCCTTAATTGGCATGGAAAACTGTTGGCTGCCAAATGCTATGGAAGCTGGGGGGTGGGAGAGGGTGTAGGGAGGAGAAAAGGACAAAGCCCAGCTGGTGACAGTCACATGGAGATCAGCCTGGGGAAGCAGACCCGCAGGCACCTGCCTTGATGCATCTCTGTTGCATGACAAGCCCATCTGGGAAAGGAGGGGACACATGGAACTCTAAGGGTGCAACATAAAATATAGAGCCTCATGGTTCCACAGTAAGAGTGGGGCATTCTTGTTTCCTAGTCAGGGGACTCTTTGCTAGTCATACCAGAGCTTGGCCTAAGACGGCAGAACTGCCCTGGCTCTAAGTTATGCCCTACAGCATGGTGACTTTACTCTGTGAGCTCTCAGTGTCCCTGTGACATATTTAGGGATGACTGCTGACTCCACTGTCCAAGAGCACTTGTATGGACTTACCAACCCCAAAGAAATCTGCTCTAGGCTCTGGGCTTCTTGGAAATCATAGTAATCAGTGAGAGAAAGCAGAGTGCCCTCTCTGGAGCCTCCTAACCACCAGTTTGGATAGGAGAGCAATGGCTGCGGCCAGCCATAATGAAGCCCCCACAGTCACTGGTAGAGGGAGGTGGGGAGGAGGCAGCTGCAAGCCTCTGTGCATTGCTGCCAATGCTGGATTATTTTCTTGTTACTGGTGGACTGGCTGATTGAGAGGCTGAGGTTCTTGAATTAGGGCCAGTAGGAGTTTCCAGAGGTAACAACCTCATGCTGTTCATTTGCTCTTGGGGGAAAAATGTGGGCTCTCCCAGGCCCATAACAAAATCCCAATGACTGCTGAACCAGTATAACTTCTTCAGCAAATGCCTTAAACTTCTGACTTCATTAGCAAACCTTCTGAACATAACTCTCTTTTATACCTAAATCATGTTGAATTAGGAAGGTCTCAGAGGAAGGGGACCAGAGGAAGGGAGATGGGGGAGGAAAAGAAGAAGTTCTGAGGAATGAAACTGACCAAATTATATTGTCATATTGTGTGCATGATGAATATGTAACAACAAATTTCATTATGTATAACACACCAATAAAAAGAGTTTTAAGAAAAGACAGAAATGATCTCCAAATAATAATAATGTAATAATAGTAATAATGAGAGTAACTATTAAAAACATTAACTAGGAATCAGTTTAATCATAGAGTGAAATATTTCTCCAAAAACATTACAAACATTGATGACAGAAACGAAACAGGAAATTTAAAAGTAGAAAGACATCTGTGTTCATGGATTGGAAGAATCAATATTGTTAAAATGTCCATATTACCCAAAGCAATCTACAGATTCAGTATAATCCCTACCAGTGGCATTTTTCACAGAACTAGAAGAATCCTAAAATACTGTGGAACCACACACACAAAAAAAAACCCCTCAAATTTCCAAAGCAATTCTGAACAAAAAGAACAAAGGAGGAGACATTTAACTACCTGAATTCAAAATGCACAGCAAATCTACAGTAATCAAAACAGCATGGTATTGGCATAAAAAGAGATGTAGGCCAGTAGGACAGAATAGAGAGCCTAAAAGGAAACCCACACAACTATAGCCAACTGAGTTTTGACAAAGAGGTTAAGAACATACTGGAAAAGGAATGGTCTTTTCAATCAGTGATGCTGGGAAAATTGAATATCTACATGAAAAAGAATGGAACTAGACCCTGTTATCCTGCACAAAAATCAACTCAAAATGGATTAATGGCCCAAATGGAAGACCTAGTAGGAGATACTAAAGAAAACAGGGAAACACTATATGATGTTGGAATAAGCAAGGAGTTTGGATACAAAACCGATAAGCACAAGAAACAAGAGCAAAATAGACAAATGAGATTATACAGCAAAGGAAGCAATCAACAGAGTGAAGAGACAGCCTACAGAGTGGAGAAAATATTTCCCAACTCTATCTTTGATGAAAGATTGATATCCAAAATATATAAGCAACTCCAAATACTTAATAGCACAAAATGAAATAGCCAGATTAAAAAATGGACAATAGACTTTTCTCAAAAGAAGATATACACATGGCAAACAAGCATTTGGAAAAAAATGCTCAACATCACTAATTCTCAGGGAAATGAAAGTCAAAACCACAATGAGATATCACCTTATCCTGGTAGGAATAGCTATTATCAAAAAGACAAACGATAACAAATTCTGGCAAGGATGTGAAGAAAATGGAACCCTAGAGTTGTACACGCTTGTGGGAATGTAAATTAGCACAGCCATATATAGAAAGCAGGAGGGAGGTTCCTCAAAAAAACTAAAAGTAGAACTACCATATGATCCAGCAATCCCATTACTGGTGTATCTCCAAAGGAAATGAAAACAGTGTATTGAAGAGACATCTGCACTCCCATGTTCATTGCAGCACTGTTCACAATAGCCATGAAATGAAATGAACTTAAGTGTCCATCAGCTGATGAATGGATAAAGAAAACTTTGTAGATGTATATGATAGAATAATATTCAGTCACAAAAGTGAATGAAATCCTGTTATTTGTAACATGGAACTGGAGATCATTATGTTAAGTAAAATAAAGTAGCTGCGGAAAGCCAAGTACCACATGATCCCACTCATTTGAAGAATATAAAAAGAAGTTGAGCATAGAATGGTGGATTCCAGAAACCTGGGAGAGTTGAGTAAAGGACAAGGGTATGGGGAGAGGGTGATCCATAGCTAGCAAGCTGTAACAGCTACCAGCAAGAAGTTCTGGTGTGCCGTTGCACAGTAGGGTGACTCTGACAATAATATGCTGGATTTTTAAAAAGCTAAAAGAAAGGACTTTGACAGTTTTCACATATATAAATAATAAATAGGGAGGACAGATATGTTTAACCTGATTTATTAAATTTGTATATTTATTGAAATATAGTGTGAACAATTTATAGTTTTATGTATCATTAAAAATAAATTATAGTATCCATTAAAAATTACAATTAATAATAGCTGGAAATACACAGTATTTACTTACTATGTGTTGGAAATAGTTCTTTGAATTTTATATGTGTTACCTCAATTTATACCAATGAAAACTTAAGGAGATAGATATTATTATCATTCCTCCTACAGAGGAAGAATTGGAGGCACTGGGGTTACCTTCTCAAGGTCACAGAACTAGTAAGTGGTGAATTCTGGAAATTGAAGACAGGTGATTTGACTTTAGAATCTAGACCCCATGATACCACATTAAGAACACTTCCCTAAAACTGAACACTTACTATGAATACTTACTACAAGCCTATCACCAAGTAGCCTTTTTGGAAGTCCCTGATTACTTTCTGAGGTACTATCTTAATAACACATGGGATCTCTTGAAAAATGGTGAATAATTTTTATTTGGTGATGTTCAGCCATAGAGCATTAAGCTGAATATGGGCCCCTGAGTGCAGGCAGCACACCCAAACCCTGGCCCTGCTTCCCACAAAACCAAGAATGCTCTGGAGCACAAAGCAAGTAGCAAAGTATTTATAAAAAGAAAGTAGAATGAAGGTTCAGGAGATGGGGCAGTTTCATCACTATGCAAACAAGAATAAGGTGAGGTCTGTGAGAAAGCATACAACCAGAAAGGTGAAGGGCATGTCCACCATAGCAGGAAGCTGACAAAGTTAAGATGTGTACTTCTGGGTCAGGAACTGGTTCAGCAGGGCTTAGCTCTGGAGATGATAGTGCATGTGCATTGTGTTGATCCAAGTATCCCTCATTCACACTTGTCCTGAAACAAAAATATCTTAAGAAGTACTGATTCCTGGGTATGGAACTATTTCATACCTTTGAAGTCACAGGTCATAACCAGCTGTGACTGAATTTGTGAGGAGCAGGATCCCCCTTGTATTATATTGTCACAGCTTCAAGCTGACCATGGCCTACATGACTGTTTGCCTCCTCATCAGTCACCCAAAAGATACCAGAGACCAAAGAAGAGAAAGTCTAAAGGGGATTTTTAGTTCAAATGCGCTAGCTCCAGGGGCCTGCCCAGGTTCAACGTGCGAAAGAAGGAGGGAGCAGTGTAGTTACCGTTATTTATAATGGTGACTGCAAAAATGTGAGATTTTATACAGAGATGTAATTTGTTTTCCATGTAACCAACGGAGGATGCATTCCAGTCCCCTGGAATATGTTGCTTAACACTGAGCAGCGCAGGCAGCCAGCCATCTCTTTCTCCAGGGCCTCCCTCCACGGCCCCTCCCACAGTACCTTCTCTACGTTCACCTCACACCTTCTTCCTGTCCCCTCTTCTCCTGTCTCCACTGCTCTCTCCTGCTCTTTTTCCTGGACTAGGACACAAAAGATTCCTGCCATCTCAGAGCAGTCTCCCTGTGGTCTGTGTGCTCTGGGCTGCATCTCAATAGGATCCAGGCACATCTGGCTGCACAGTAGGAGTACCACACTCCAAAGTGCAAAAATAAAACCACAAAAGATCAAAAGAAAAGCTTCGTAGGCAAGAAATTACCCTTATCTTTATCTCCACAGAATCCATCAAGTACAAGCATCTAAGAGATGGCAGGCAGTAAGATAACAAAAGAGAAGCCGGAGGAAATTAAAAGCAGCCTCCAATCATTTGCCCTTCAGCTGGCCTGGTAGGGCCTAAAAGGCTCTGAGAGGGTATCCCACAGATAGAACCTTCATTAAGAATGGACCTGAGCAAAAGAGACAACCTGCTGATCATCAGGCCTTAAGATGTCAGCCTTGCTAGCCAAGGTTAAAACGGGAAAGCCGATTTTATTTGTACTTTGCACCTAACTGGGATTGTTTCCTCCTTTGCTTCCCTTATGCATGCTTGCCTCTTCCTGTGGTTTGAGGTTTTGCTTAGTGAAGTGCAGATAATATTCATCTCCCTGCCCTATTACTGTGCCTGGGGACTCCTGAAGGTGGACAATCCCACTGGAGCCCAGAAACCACCTTCCTGGTGACATTTACAGAGCAGTTTGTTTCCAAATCAGCATCTAGTCTTCTGAGTCACATAATTTATTCCACCTATTTATGATAAACTAGTCCATCAATCCTGAGCAGTATCAAACAGAATCCATTGGGTTTTTTCAAGAGCACATTTAGGAGACGTTAGCTTATGATCTAGGTCAGTTAGGAGCTGATGTTCCTCTTTACAGCAAGAATGTTTTATTCAAACTGGGATAAAACCGCTCCCAAATGATAAAGAGGTTTTGGCCTGAAGGTCAGAATCATGTCACTCTGATCTGTTATTTATATATGTGTTATGTGCCGCAGCTCTTAATCTATTTGTGCCATATGTATTCATATTTTTAATATCTTATTGTTGAAACCAGGCTGTTGTGCTTAGTTGTACAGGGAACAGGGAATGGAGTACTTGTTTCCAGTTGAGCCATTTACATTGTGACTTTTATGGATGGCACCCCATGGAGTCATGCAGTATAAACCTACGTGGCCACATGTGGCAGCTCTAGTTATGTCTCACCGACAGGGACTAAAACAGTAATCTATTCAATAACACGTAGTAAAAAAATTGAGAGGAGAGCCTATCAAAAATACTCTGACAAAGGCAAATAAGTAAAGACAGGAAAATTACACTGACTGCCCTAAGCCCATATCTGAGATATGTACAGAATTCTGGTGGGAACAGCGAAGAGGATTATTAAATCCACTTGAAGGAATCAAGGGAGACTTCAGAGAGGAGATGACATTAGGCCTTGGTCTTGAGGGATGAGTAGATATTTCATAGAGTGGATGAAAAACACCAGGAAGAGGCATTCTAGTGTAAAAAGACACAAGATAATCAAGTGTACAGCTTGCAGAGGCAAGAGATCCCTTAGTGCTAGAAAGCAGTAGGGACAGGGAAGAAGGCAGGACGGGATGATAGGAGAGATGTAGCTAGAGTTGATAGGGTAGGGCTAGATCATAAAGGACCCTTGCTAAACTGCTTAGGAGGCTTAGATAAAATTTTATCAAGAAAGAGATTCAATGCTAACTGCTTAGCAGATTAAGTCACAGTCTGAAGACTGACGCCAGTAAGGCTGACTTGCCTGTAGACACCGTGAAGCCATATGCAAGAGCATGGACGCTGGAATGGGAAAGCATGGGTCTTCCCTTGTGGTTATTTAGCCTCTGTGCACTTCAGTTTCATCCCCTCTTAAAGTGGATTAATAATAGCAGCTCCTCCATAGAGTTGGTGTGCCTGACAGGAGATAATCTAAGCTGTAATTCTCTTGCCCCAGTGTCTGATACTTGGCAATTACACAATAACTGTGGGTGGAAATTCTTATACTTCTGTGGCTTCTCTTCCTACCTCTTGCCCTTCCTCCTCCTCCTCTTCAAATTACTGAAAGTTCCACAAAGCCCACTGTCCACACGATTCCTTAGCTTTGCTCTGATTAGGTGATAATCAACTAGTCTGCTCTGGATGGACAGCAAAACCCAGGTCATTTAGGGATCTACTTGGTATTAGCAGCATTGAAAACAGAAGAAAACCTAGTGAATCTCAGGTATTTTTTCACTTTAACCACCTGTTTTTAAAGCTCTAATGTCTTCTGTATACTCAACTATGGGGCATATGTACAGATTCCTTGTCATTTCTTTTTCATAATTCTATTTTTCTAAACACTAACCCAAACTCAGCTTAAGGTTTTTAAAAGGAATTTCTGGAAGAAAAGCCATTAACCTGGGATTTTTGCCATTGTGACTACTCGCCCTTCTCCTTTACATACATATGCACAAATGCACACACATGTACACACACACACATGCAGAGAAAGAGAGATAGAGAGAGGGAGGGAGGGAGGGAGAATGGACTTCTTCATTAAGTAATACTATAATCCCTGTACTTAAGCTGACAGCACAGACATCTCTTTAACATTTTAATTAAATAACGTGAGAGCAAACCTTTCTGCTTTTCTGATGACAGGCCCTGGCTCCTACTCAAAAGTTCCAGTTTAGCTTTGACAAGAAGAGGACACTTCTGAGAGACCAAAGGCCCCCTGTAGCTTAATGCTCTCTTTTTTTCTTCTCATAAGAACATTTGGTGCGAGACTGGAAAATCATGTTTGGGTCCAATGTAAAATAGTAGCAGGACAGGCTTTTATCAGCCTTTCTGATCTCTTTCCAAAGGAGCACTCAGCATTTCGTCTCTGTTTAGACACCCGGGTTTATAACCCTAAAGCCATCGCTAACGTTACTTCTAGGAAAAGGCACAGCAGTGTCGTGCCAGCTTCCAGCTTCAGCAAGCCCCAAGCAGCTGG
This sequence comes from Marmota flaviventris, assembly GCF_047511675.1. Classification (NCBI taxonomy): domain Eukaryota; kingdom Metazoa; phylum Chordata; class Mammalia; order Rodentia; family Sciuridae; genus Marmota; species Marmota flaviventris. The sequence goes on from NC_092499.1 coordinate 95,180,895, forward strand.
CCACACAGTGATTCTGGGAACAGCTGGGGAAGGAGATGGGGGCAGCTACATCAGCAGGTGATCTAGAAGCTTTGCATCTCATAGCCACAGAAGCTTTCCATAAACCTCACTTTTAAACACCACTGTTAGAGAAAAAGAGTAGTCTGGCTGCCTCCTTTTTACTGCCCTCATGTACCTATTCCATGCCCTTGAACTACCCTTTTGGGTATTTTTATTTATTTATTTATTTATTGAACAGGGCAGGGAAACCAGCCTTTATGGAGCTATATTCCTGGTCCATATGAGGAATTCAGTGAATGCTGGCCTTATCTTTACATTAATTCTCAGACCTTTCTATTTCCATTTTTATAGATCCATAATGGAAGCTCAAAGACTGTACCAGAGTAACAGAGCAAGGATTGGAGATTGTATTCATCTGACCAAAAGTCTTTTACTTTCTGCCACATCTCAGCTTTTAACACTTCAGATTTCCCCTGAAGAGACATATCTCCCTTACGGATGTTTCTTCTTCTCTTTTAGCCCTCAGGGATCACACTGAACCTCCCAGATAATCTGTGGGTACTTGACTGGAGAGCTACACTGTGGCTTTAATCTATAAGTAACTTGGAGGCTACACAATACAGCAAATGTCATCAACAATATGGAAAAAGAGGCCAGATGACTACCTACGGCTCCATTTATGAAAGTTAAAAAGAGGCAAAGTAATTGATGATGTCAGAAATCAAGGTAGTGGTTATTTTCAGAGGGTAGAAAATGAAAGTGGGTCGAAGGAGATTCTCGGACACTGCTCTTTATTTGTAGCTGTTGGCAGAGGAATGTTCCATTTGTGAAAATGAATTCAAAGATGTGCCTATGATCTGTGCCTTTTCTGTATGTGTGTTATAATTTAGTGAAGACATTTTAGAAAGTTGCATCAGGTTGAGAGCTCAGAGGGTTTTGAAGCAACTTCTTTGAATTGTCTGAAACCTTTATAATATATTAAACTTTTCAGGGAGAAAAAAGATAATAGTTTATATTTTTTTTAAATCTTAGAAAATTACCCTCCCATATTTTTCCATTATTACTGATGTTTCATCTATGTTGAGTTTAGTGTGAAAATTTGAATCCCAGTCTATTATCAGGGTTTTAAATCCTCCCATTGAAATTCAAAAGTAACAATTCTCCTTTTTCCCTCTATTATAAGATAATGGTTATGAAGAAATGTGGTTCATTTTTGAACTTTACTTATCATTACAGTAATTGCTGATGTATTTTACCATATACATAAAAGGCTAGTACATTAGGATTGTGTTAAATTACCAGCCCCTGCCAAAGTGTATGTTATTGCCACGAGAATAAAGGAATCTCCTATCCATGAAGAAAGTCATCAAATATTGAGACAATATGATTCTCACTAGTCTACATATAACAAGCACTAAGCATTCACATTCTTTCATGAGGCTCCTGCTACAAACTCAATATGAAAATAGCCTGCATTTATTGTATGCTTATTGTAAACCAGACCCTGTTTTAAGAAGATAACATTGGATTGACTCAGCACTATGAAACAGATGTTCTTACTATCTCCATTTTATAGATGAAGAAACTAAGACACAGTCATCTTATGTAACCTGCTTTAGATTATACAGCCCATAAGAGGCAGAGCCAGGATACAAACCTACTCAGTTTGGAGTCTATCCTCTGGCAGAGGGCAAACTGGTCATTCTCCAAGTTTTACTTCTTTGATTTTAAATATGCAAAGTCTGTTGAGATTTCTGAGTAATTTTGATGGAAAAATGTTAAGGACTTGGCAGATTTGAGATCAGAAGAATGAGGAGAGAACCTCATTAATTAAATGGTAGTTATGATTATAAGAAGAAGGTATTATGTTCACTTGATGGAAAAAGAAAGATGGAGACAGGGTGAAAGGTCGTAAAAGGAATGTTGTAGCTCAGTGTTGCTTTGTAAAGGACTTCCATGCTGAAGACAGGACTTCGGTATGACTTGTTGCAGATCAGTGCCAGACGATGGGCAGGATCTGTTCCATGAATCCAGTGCCAAACCAAACTGTGGATGGCCAGATGTCACAGATGGGCCAGGGTTCCCCTCATCAAAGTGGACTTTCACTTACTTTTCCTTTAGGGCCACAGTTCATGAAAAGCTAGTATCCAGCGCCTTCATTAAGCCACATTCTGGAGACCTTTGTCTCCACGCCTTCATTACTACAGTGCCCTCAAATTCCAGCTGTCTCCAGGTAATGACTCACACTTGACTCGCTTCTCTACATCTTGTACATGGGCAGAAAAGTCTGTTGAACAGAATAAATGGACTACTCTGAGATAGAGGAATCAAGTAAATGAATCAAAGTCGATGTACCTGGTAACCTCAGGCTTGAGAAATCTTGCATGTGTTGGCTACTCTCTTCTTCCATCTGGAGTCCCACTCCAAGTCAATGAGTTCATCTACCTTCTTAATAAAACTCTTCTAAAGTGATGCAAATGCTGGGAACTTCAGGAAAGTTAGAGAGAAAACACTATCCATGTATCAGAGCCTAAGTACTCTGTGATGCTACCACGGATGTACAGTTTCGCTGTCTGCACACGTGTTGCAGGGCATGTGGGGGATTCCTGGCCATTGTTTCCATAATGAGCATGTCACCTTATCACTGTGTGTCATTAAAAGAAATACTGGGTTGGAGGATAATGCTCCAGGCCCTCCTAGTGCAAGCTCACTTTTACTTCTCACCCTTTTGTTAGGTTTTTGTTTTTATTTGATTCTATTTAGTCAGCCTCATTAATTGTACAAACCAATAGGTAGGTTTCACTGTAACATTCCCATACACGTGTATGTCCTGCTTCAATTGCATCTTGCTCTTTTGTGTTTGATGGTGATTGTAGATAGTGTTTATTGAGCACTTCATTGTTTGTCAGGCCCTGTGCTGAGTATTTTGCAAACATTTTTCTCCATGATGAGAACAGTGTGATGAGGGAGCAGTTATACTTTCCACCATTTATAGATGAGGACACAAGTTTAATGAGGTCCAGTAATGTGTTCAAGGCTACACAACTTGTTAAATGTTGAAGGCAGTGTTCAAGCGCATAGTGTCCTGATCCCCAAGCTACACGCCCAGCCACTATGATGCAGTGAGTCTGACTATAGAGATCCTGCCCTTTCGAGTTTGTTTCATCTCTAAGGAGCTCACTCATTGCTTGGTCCTGGTAAAAGCTTTGGCTTCAGAGGTTTTTACCCTAAGACATAGTTGGTGCCCAGCTTCTGGCCTCATGTTTATGGTTGTAACTGGTAACCATACTGCCTGGTCAGAGTCAGGCTTGGGACCACTCCTGGTCCTTCCCTGGTCCTAAAGCAAGGAAGACATTAGACATGCCCAGCCTGGGACACTCTCTAATAGAAAATATTAAAATTTCACATGCTTGAAATGATGGAAAGGCTAGCATAGAAATTGCCTCTTTCTTCTTATTTACAAAAGTAGAGCTAGACCTGAAGAAATAGATGCAAAGCAAAAGCCAGCTCCATATTTAGTTAGCCTCAAAATACACATGGCCTGAGAGCTCCCTATTTAGCTCACCTCCCTGCTTCTGCTGCAAATGTTTGCTGATGCTATAGCTTACAAGGAAAAATCCACAAAGGCCCTCTGAGGCCCTTTGGTACGCTTTTCCCCATGATTAGGTAAATGTCAGTTGAAAATCACCATGTATTTAGTGTTTTAATAAAAATCACAATATTGTTTGTTTCCTGGCCTGTGGTTCCAAAAGGGAAGGGAACAGCCGCATTAAACTTTGCACCTAAAACTCCAGCCGCTCCCCCCAGGATACCTATAAATGTTATCCTCCTGCCACCCAGGCTGTGTTTTCACTAGAACATCCTCCACTGCTAATTCTAGTCGATAATCACAGGACTAGCCAGGGTCATTTTCAGGCTTGAGGAAAGAAATAGAATCCAGATTGTGTGTCACAAGAAACATAACTTTAATTCCTAACTTCCAGTTCCTTGATGACAAGGTCACCAAATGCCAAACTTAGATCACAGTAATTCTACCAAGAACACACAGGCATGAAATCTATCTCAGCTTTTGTTTCCCTGCCTCCTCTCAAAGGACTTCATTGCCACCTCCAACCTTATTGTTAAGCACAGGCCTCAAGGGATGAATAAAACACCTATATGTGACTTCTCAGTGCTCCTGGAGTGAACCTAAGATGCCATCTTGAGTGATATTGATCTGGCCACCTACTCTTGTCTATGGTAGTTGCCTTATAGACAGGAGGATTTTATCAGGCATCTTTACTCCTCTACCTGTTTTCCAAAGCTGGATGTGTTTTTAACAGAAATATGAGTTGAATTGTAATCACTGAAAATTCCATAGGCCCCTTGTTTGGGATAACACAGTGATATCCATTAAATCTCATGCATAATTGTGATAACCATGATTTCATTAAATTTTATTCTTTAAGAGGGAAGGTAAAACACAGCAGCATTAAATGCTGGAGGCATGGAGTGAGAAGGAAGGGCCCTCACAGAGGATGAGGAATGAAGCACGAGGTGAAACAGTCTTCCAGGCTCACTCCTCTGACGAAGTTCCACATACCAAATGAATTTAGCTGGACAGGATTTTCTAAATTTTCTGTGTGAGATGAGTAAGTTGGTACTTCTCAATCTCATGACTAAATATTGCTATTTAATTTATCATGTACCTATTGAATTACCAGTGTTCATAATACTTCCTATTAAGTTCCAGGCTCTGTTTCATGCAGAATTTTGTTTCTAACTTTATCAAAGCCAATAGCAAACATTCCCTTGACTTTTGAATGGTCTAAATGAAAGCGTTTACCTTTTATTTGGATAAAGACAAATAACTGGTTTCTCTCATTTCACTGAGGTTCCTAGGCATGACCATGAACAGGGGCCATGGCAGAAATGTATTGAGCAATAAATAGCATGTTGTCCACATAATGGCTGAGCCCTAAAACACACAGCAGATGCCCAGGTTAGCTAACAGAAAGCAAATTTATTTTGGGCATGACTGAGGTTAAAGAATACTGAATATTAGTAAATAAAAAGGAAATTTTTCATTGAACTTACTTGCTATTGATATTAAGGATATTTAGCTATTTCCCTGCACTTTCTAGAAAAAAAACGGGAAGAAGATAACCCAAGGAACAGGAACTCTCATTTGAAAGGAAAAACAAGGTCAGAAAAAGGAAATTGGCTCATGGAAGAAATCCCGTTGAACTGGAGTGGTGTTAAACAAGAGCCCTCTCCTGTCTAGTTACCTTTCCTTGAAGCTGTGAGAGGTGGAAAGAAACAAGCAGAAAATTGTAGCAGTCCTCGTTCTTGGAGTGCACACCAAGTTTTTCCTGTCTTTTGGAGGGGCCATTTAGTCAGGAAGAATGGCAGTGGGTCTGTACCCCGCCAAATACCAGCTGATTCACAGCCCTCTCATCTTCCCTACTTGGTTCCCTCCACTGTCTGTCGATGATGCTCCCACAGAGTCAGTTGTGAGTGACTACTGAAGCTCAGCGTGGCTAATTCACTACAGAGGAGGTACCCTATATCACATCTACAGGTTCCCTACATGGCTGGTGAGACCTGTCAGCCTCTGTCCTCAGACCCAGGGTTATTATGCAGAAATGAGGGGAGAAGCAGCAAAGGCAGAATATAAATGTCTCCATTTGGGGGCTGGATGCTTGTCTGATGCTGCCATTCAAACTCTTCAGGAGCCTAGATTGGGGAACATTACCTCAATCTGTTCACCTGAAGCTGGGAAAGGTAAGAAAACGACTATTGATATGTTATCCCTCCTCCCCATGAGATTACAGGGGCTTCTCCAGCTTGGTCATACACCTGTTGCACAGGCATGGGTGGGCAGTCACAGCTCCTTACTGCTCTGTGGTTTCCCACAGAGCAATTCATAACTTTCTACCTCTGAAAGTTTATTGTTTGCTGTCTGTGCCATTCTGATTTCCTGACTATATTTTGTCTGTATTGGTCCTTGTGAGGTGAAACTGACTTAATCATACTACAGTCTGAAATTTAAAAGACTAGAAGTCTCTGGATTGTGTAGATGCTGTAAAAGTAAAAAGTACCTGGTCCCCAAAAGATGGGTCAAGTGATGGTCAAGAGCAGCATGAATATGAATCAGAGGGTCTGGGAAACTAGGGAATAGTCAGCATAGAACAACTTGAAGGTCACAGTGGAAAGGTTTTCAGCTGCACATTTGTCAGCCATGGAGCCTCGTGCTACCCTTCTTCTTCCTTCCATCTCCTCCTCTTTCTTTCTTCACATTTCTCCCTCACCTGCATTTTTCTATCTTCTTCTCAAAATGTCCGTCTCCTTCTCTGGAATCTATCTCTTCCATTCTTAGTTTCTCCAAAGAAACTTATTTTGTTTTCTTTCTTCAACATGCCCACTGAATTATAGTGTTGTTGCGTATCAGTTATTTTATCTTGCGAGTGAGCAGACAGAAAGCATGACTTCATCCGAGGCCAGAGAAGATTAAAAAAAAAAAAAAGTCGTATTTAGTTTCCCAATGTTTCGGCAAAGAATTAGTCTGTTGACCTAGTTACAGTTCTAATTCTTATAAGACAAAGAGAAGGATGTGGATTTACTTACAGAAGTCTGTTAAAAATTAAATGACCATGCATGCATAGCAAATATAATTTTATTCCACTAATAAATTGTGTGGATTAGAATTTATAATGCATTGAAAATAATTTAAAAGACAATAGACATTACATATTTATGCCCTATTGTATTAATAGGTAGAAAATGAAGAAGGGTAAATGTGTGTGTGTGTATAAAAGAGAAATGGAATACATTCCTAGAATGAGTTTGAACCCACTCATAGTGCTTGTTCCCATCCTGCAGTTCTACACTGTTTACATTAAAGGCCGAAAGAGGCAATCCAGGTAAAGAAGATAGATTGTTTAAACTGGAGCCAGCCCTGTGTCTTCAAGTAGTGTACACTATTAAAATGATCTCAGAAGATTTGCAGATCTCTTTATAATCAGGCATTTCCTAACACCTGATGAGGCATTTCAGGGACAATGGTTTCTAGTGGACAGCAGAAGAAATGCAGGCAGCCAGCCTAGTGGGTTGGCATTCTCTTGCTGTAGTTCTCTCATTTGGATCTTCTCGACCCTCTCTTTGACAAAACCATCTTTGGGGTTCTCCTTTCAGCTTCTTTTTTTCATCTCAACCTTCATTAGAATATAATTAATTTGGCCTGCAGCTTGATGCTGAGCACAGCAAGAATTTCTCATTGCGACCCCCTGCACAAACTGCCTTCTCTTTTACACAACCAAATGCCAAACTGGTTTCACAATGGAGATGTTGAACATAAATGCTGGCTCTGTCGTAATGTCCACCCGGTGGTTATGTGAATGGTTGTTTATAACTTGTGTTCAGCTTTCTAGCCAAGCACTAGTGTCGCCTAAAATTGCTACTATGAGAAAACCAAAATGCTATTTTGTAAGCCCAGAGTGTTCATCTAAGTCTCAGAAAACTGCTCTTCTTTCTGCAGAGCTTGCTAAAGAAAGATAAACAACTAGACCCAGACAATGGGAAGCTGGGGAGCACTGGCTCTTCATTAGGTTACATATTACTGTGGAACAGGCAGAAGAAATGTATTCTTAAAAGGTGGTTGCCTACTTGTGGGGTAAAATATGTTAAATATCAGCAGTTTCCACAGATCCCTGGGTTGACCTTTCGTGGATTTGTTATTGAGAAATTGATCAGCTCCTTACTTCTCCCATGATCACATGATCATATCAGAAGCATAATTTGGATAGTGAGTCATCTATTGTTCCTCTGTGGCAGTAATAGCTTAAACAATCAGTTTGGCTTAAAAATGATCAATAATTGGTGACTGACTGCTGGTGATCAGGGACCCTATTTCCCACTGTAATTCCTTGCCAGGCGGCATCTCAACTTATAAAGTTGCTATATATGATGGGTAATAGAAAGCTTGAAGATATGTGGGATTTGTATCTTGGGGCAAAAATATAATCGTAAATAATTTATGTGACCAGCCTAGAATTATTAAATTTCAAATGAACAAATTAATAATAAAATCTTTCCTTGATAATAGTAATAATCTAATTTTCCATCTAGCCTGAATTCTGAATCAAATATATAATTTATTCAGTGGTAATAAATTTGTATCTTAATAACATGAAATGATTTCAGCGATTGGCTGTCATCTTTGGAACATCAGGAAATAGGCCCAAGTGGCCTCATGGGGAAACTCAGTAATTCCCAGCAATGCGATGAGATGGAAATTGTAACTGATGCCTGTCGCTGCTGCGGCAGAGAGTCTCCTGGGTTACAGCTAAGAAATAGAGGGCAATGTAGGCAGGCGGGGGTTTTATGCAGACTTGAGGATCAGAGCCCATGAGACTTCCTGGGGAAATAGTGAAGGGTATGTGGAAAATGAGCCCTCATACCAGGAACACGCATTGCTCAGTCAGCGGGAAGGTCAGAAGTTGTCAGTAGACTCTGAATCATCCAAAGTAGGGGAGTCCATCCCAAAGTAAGACTGGGAAGGAGTAATTGAGTCAGAAATGGGAGGATACCTGGAACAGCTGGCAAAGTTGCCTGGGTCTGGGCAATAAATACAGTCTACCAGGTGGCCTTTAACCCCTTAACAAAAATATGAGGGAAAATTAAGGTTTTTACAGCTGGTGAGAGTAGAGGCACGGCACACACTGGTGCCGTTTCATTTCCTTTTGGTGGGAGGATAGTATCCTTCTAGACTGGTCTTTGAGATACCTTCTTATTTCTTGAGACTCCTGCCTGTGTATAATAAAGCGTTTTCATGATAATAATACAGTGTTTTCACCTGTTCACTTTTAATTGAATATATTACTGGAAAGGCCCTCATGAACACACTTGGACCTTGAAAACAGTTTTTAATCATCTTGATAGAGTGATAATAGTAACACACAGGCAAGTAAAATATCCCCAGCAAGAATGGCTGCCAAAGAATGATTTATTACTGTTTTCCCTCTACCTTCCATTTAAAAATCAGACCCATGCTTAATGTTAAAGATCAAAGGAGGATCTTCTGGGCAAATGTTTCACTGACTGGTGTATTATGATTATGAGATGGGTTTTGCAACATCTTTCAAAACTTAAGGGAGCTCAGTCTTTCCTTCCACTTAAGAATTCTTTTTTCGTGACAATCTAAAAATCCCCTGAATAATCTCGGCCCCTCAAACTTGGTGTGAACTTCTCAGATGGACTTCTTCTGTCTTGCTTATTTCAGGGGGACGATATATTGCCTAAAGTTGGAAAAACATTATTTTCCTCCAGATACAGTGATCCATCCTTTCATGTACTAGGGCTTGAAAAAATAAGACTGCTAAATGAGACCAGATGTGACTTAAATCAAATTTATAACCTATAAAATGGGACTTCTTATTTTATAATCTATAAAATGGGACTTCTTGAAAGAGCAGAAAACTCTGCTAGTTTTAAACTCTGTTGTGGCATCATGAAATCTCAAGAGCCACTCATTGGACAAGTCTAGAACACAATATACTTCTAAATACTTGCTGGTCACTGTGGAAGCTACCTTGTCCCCTAACAGTCAAGGTAAGCAATGCATGGCCATCTGGCAACGGAGCCCTCAGAAGATGTACACGGCATTTCTTTTTTTAATGAAATTCTTCCCTTTTTCCTCTAACCAAAGGCTTTATTTTAAAACAGAGACAGAAAGGGTGGATTTATGTTAGAAATTTTTTCTGTATAACTCCGTAGGCTGGAATACAATAATTTCTAACCCAGCTATAAACCTTTGAGCTTTAATTGACACAGTTAACTATGATTAAGATTCTTTTCATGTTATCTCCCTAATAAATTAATTCTAATATTTCTCTCAGCAAAACATTTTATAGTTTTTATGGTAGAAATAGTGTGCATGAGCAAAATGCTTCTACCTTTACCAAAACTTCAATTTGAAAAAGAATAAAAGTTCTGTGTATATGAATTTATTTACTTAATTCATTCAATGCAATTTATAAAATAATAGGTCGGCTAAGATACATGGAGTAGCCTCACTGTATAGAGTACTGACATAGGCACTGGAAATATTTGGAAACAGAGAAGCACCAGTCTTTGCCTGGGAAAAAATGTAATCTACTAAGAGACCCATTGAGAAACCAAGTATTAAAAAAAAAAAAACATAAAAAACAGCATTAGAGATAGAGCAGATTGAGTTCTTATGTGCTAATGGAACATAAGGAAGAGGCAGTTAAAATACAGGCTTAATCAATAAGCCTCCCTTAAAGAAGTAAATTTTGAATAGGATTTGAAAAAGGTTAGTGAAGAGAAGTTTTAAATGAGATTAATCACTTTCACAACTGGAGACATGAAATTGAAAGTCCTGCCCAGAGAACAAGATTTCCTTAGCCTGAGTAAATACCCAAATCAGAAAAATATTATAAGCCCTTTCATCTGTCTACGTTGGGTGGTTAGCCAAAAATGAACATTGAAGATGGAAATCATGAAATATGAAGCACATAGAATATTTTAACTTAAAACCTGTAAATATACACTCAATCACAAATCTTTGACAATATCAGTGTTTCCTTTGAGTTAGAGTCTCTCTTCTTTGTAATGACTTTTGCATCATTTTCAATATCCTTGGAAATAAGTTCAGAACTCTGAGACACTTGCTAAGGTACATGTGAAGTCTCCTATTCCAGCTGTCATTTCCCCCCAGAATTTTGTTTGTAGTTATGCACCAAAATTTGACAGTGGATTCTTTAAAGACGTGCTTTCAGAACAATTTTTCCCCATGAACATAATTTTCCAAATACCTTTGGGTAATCTTCATATTTTTGTTATTTACCAAATTTTATAAATTCTATGATAAGAATAACTACATAAGTGGATTTTGAAATCTATACAGGCAACTGTTGGAAAGCAAGCAGCTCATATTTTGGAGGCGGAAGTACATGGGCTTACTGATGAGAAGCTCTCCCATGAGAGAATTCAGTGTGTCAAAGGTCTGGTTGGTTATATTTTAGAGATGAATGAGATGTTAATTCAGCTAAGTAAGGATCAGTAAATATTCCACATTCTATTGAAATAACTATTGTAATAAAATTATGAAGGCAGGCTCAAAGATGATCCTAGACTGAGGAGTCAATTGAAAGCAACTCCAGAACAGCCAGTCAGAAGAGGTGGAGATGATCATCCATCACCCATGACTCCAGTCTCCAGCAATGACAAATAAAATGCTAAAAAGAGAAAATTAAAATAGCTTCAATCAAAGAAAACAAGAAGAACATCTCTGTGGCCCAGAAACATAACAGAAATGAAAAATTGTGAATTAAGCCTGCCTTAAGCTAGCAGCGTGCTAGGCTCAGTGCCAAACATTCTTTTGGAAGATTTTACACTCTGAACATCTGATTCAACATTGTTACAACAGAGAACCTTGACTGTGTCTACATGGTGGCAATTATAGTGGATTTTGGTAGATATACCAGCTTTAAAACACAATTTCAGATCCACAGTTTCCACCAGAAAGTTGGACAATCCCATTAATGGAATTATACTCATGGTTTTAATTTATTCCTAGTAATGAGCAGTAGGTGCTATTTCTGTTTTTGAGCAAGAGCACACTGACAGATAATCTTTACATACTGAGCAAAAGACTTTATTCTATGGAGTCTTTCTTACCCAAAGTGGTCTCTGGAGTGACACCTATGGGTTAGTTTCTGAAACCAATCTAATTCTTGCCCCAGACTCAGGGGCAAACTGGCCTCACCTGTCACTCTGGTATGTTCCTATAAAGGTCCCTAGGAAGGTAGTCCTTCTGTATTGAGAGCTAACTGGGGAGACTTTCTTAAAAATTTCAAGGTGGTCTGTCAAAGGGGTTTATTATAAGTGAAAAACTTTTAGCAAGGAAAGAAAAAATGACAGTTGTGACGGCACTTAAAAAGAAAGAGCAATTATATGTAAATGCAAAGTAATGCAATGATATTGATTAAAACAATGGGGAAAATGAGTTGTGAACCTCGATATTTTACAGTGAACTTGTAGCCACCATGAACAAATATGAGGGGTGACTGATGCGACAGTGAGGAAGATGTCAGTTGACTCATCTTAGGCATGTTTATGAATGACCTTTATCCCACCTGGCCCCGTCTGTCTGTTCATTTTGTAAAGATATGTTGAGTGTTGACTCTGGGTCAGAGTCTGTTGGATTTAGGGAAGACACTGGTGGAAAGAGCCCTGTAAATGCCCTGAGGCTAATTTGTGTTGCTTTGCTTCTTGGTAAAAAAAATTTGATGAAATAAAGAAAGAAGGAAAAGTTGAGGAATAACTGCTGCTTGCTTTCAGTAGAACATTACTAGACAAACAACAAAAGAAATGCAAACAGTATTAGATAAACTACCTACCATGCCAAGAAACAATTACATGGGGAATCAAGCCTTTTAAGGATCTGAGATCACTGAGGCATTTTTTTTTTGTACTAAATATGAGGTTTTTAAAGCCCAGACCAGGTCAACAAACATTTATCCAGTTGTATGAGACCACTGTATAAATTAGCTGCTCAAGTGCCCAAGTAACATTATACCAATATGGCTAAGACAAGGTTTCTGTACTTACAGAGCCCACAATCTACAGGGTGGGACAAGAGAAAAGCAGAAAGCAAAGTCCCTTTTATTATACTTTTGCTTATTAATCTTTGTAGTGCTACTTGGTAGAGACAAGCGACTTTTGAATGGTTCTAATTTCTATCTCTCAAAATGATCCAGGAGAATCCTTTGTGTCTGTCCTAAAGAGAATTTTCTATGAGCCCTCTGGCATTTATAGCCCTGATAAAACTAAGTGATCCTAACCTGATCCCCTATATCAGAATACATGGAGCCATAATTCCTTAGGCTCAAACAGGCAAAGTCCTAGTCACCTCATTTTTACCCATGTCATCTGGGAAGAGTTGGTGGGCTGAGTTTCAGAAGTTTTGATCATCTTCATGATTTATTAGCTTAGATGGCACATATGGAAAATACAGCATAAAGTGGGATCATAGCACAGCCCTTGAAGCTGCCAAGTGCTCGTGTTCCTCAAAAGGGCATATACTCTTCCCTTTGAGGTCAAGCTTCCAATTTTCTTGTGGCACTGACAGAGACTCGGCACTCACAACACCGTAACAATAATGATAATAATAAAATATTTACTTAGTGCTTTCTATGGGCCAATGTGCTAAATGCTTTACCAACTTTATCTCACAAGGACCCTGTGAGTTAAAGAAATGTCATAAAAATTAAAACACAAAGGGGTTAACTAAATAGCCCAGGTTTACATACCTAGTGATAAGACTACTCTATCTCTGCTCTTTTTGATTCCAGAGACAAAATTCAATCTCTAATTGAATAGTCTCCAACATGCTAAGAAATTTTAGCACACATTCAACTTCTCATAACAGTTTACCTATGTTCTCAGAAGCATCTCTGTGTATCTCAAGACTCAGCTTCAAGCCCCTGCTCCCACACAACACACACACTCACTTATATACCAGCTCACCCACATTTTCTCTGTCTAGTTTACAGTAGGCTCAGTTATTGCTCATACTCAATTTAATTTCTGGCTCAGCCTTTAAATGCTTCTTAAATGTTAAGAATTCCAGGGACCTTCACAAAGACCTACATAACAAGATTCATGTTTTCTCACAAATTAGAATAGGCAACTTCCCCTTTCACATGTGGTACCTCTGAGTGACAACTGTTGTATTCAGACAAATAGAAAAGCCCAAGCAGTGTATGCATGTTTAGCAATATGTAAGAGGTGCTTTTCAACAGATCTGGGGAAAAGAGCAAATTCACAATATTTGCAGCCCTTCTAGTGCATATTCACTATGTTGTCTGTGGTTGTTTTGAGTCCAGAAGCTTGGTTCTTTTCTCACTTCACCTTTCCTTTTCCCCTGAAACATCTTTATCAGCTTCCCACTCTTCCATCTGTTGGAAGTTCCTGTTTTTCTTTGAAAAGATTTCTCAGCCCCACTTGCTTGCACATGCTGTGACTCATTTTCACTAATTTGTGCAATGAGCAGTGAGCAGGGACCAGCAGAGACCCTGTTGCCTGCAAAGGGCTAATCAGCTCCCAACTGTGGCTTGCAAGGATGTCTGTTGGAGAGCTGCAAGTGCCTCCTTACTGTGCAAGAGGCACCCCTTCTTTATGTCCCACCCCCAGGTTTTGTTCTTGAGTAAGTGGCTTGAAAGCAGACATCTCTAGCCCTGAGTCAGGCTTTCCCTGCCAAAAACATGCAGAGGAGGGTGTAGTTCTTTTCCCATTTGTCTATTTCAAAATTAACATTTGATTACTAAACTTTTTTGTTTTGTTTTTTTAAGTAAAGAAAAAGAAATATGTTTCCTCGAGTCCTGGCAGATCATTTGTTGTTTTTTCTCACCCCTCCTGTTTCTCCCGGGTGTATTTGCAAAATGAACGAAGGCTGATTTCTAGCAGAGGATATTTCATGGCTTAGTTTCTCATCAAGATGATAAATCAAACTGGGTGCCTGAATAATTACATTCATGGAGCTGGACTGTAATTTTTTACTGCAAAATTCACGAGGCAGTGTTCTGACTCATTATATACAACAGTTTTCATAACTCATGCAAATATTACATCTAACTTTTGGATAGATAGAGGGGTATTTTTAGGAATTTTCATCAATACTTAATAATGCAATTTGCACTTCAAACAGAACATTGCAATAAAGAATTCAAGAGCAAATAAGTGCCATTAAGTCAAGTAAGGGGTTTTATAGACCCGGTTTCCGATTACAACACCTTGTTTCACGACACATGAATATACATTTTAGCATAGGCAAAGTAGACATTAGGCTCTTCCTTTCCACTAGGAAGGCAACATGGCCTTGCTCTGGGAACTGGGACTACTGAATTCCATCCTAATTTCCATAACCAAATTACTATGTGGATTTGAAGAAATTCATTTCTTTTCATTTTAACAGAGAAAAGCACCACCTGGCCTCTACTTTCCCTGAGATCATTTTTCATAGCCTGCTTTGACTTTGACAGAGAAATGTATCTTTACATTAGTATGCATGTGCACTCAAAGCCTACAGATACAGAGGTTCTTGCTTTTTAAGCTTGTTTACTCCTCCAAAGGAAAAGACTCCTGTTCACTAGAACAATATATATATATATATATATATATATATATATATATATATATATATATATATATATTTAAAGGACTATATAATGAGGTTTGGAATGGAGTAATGATAGCTGTAACTGAACCCCAAGCCATGAACATCTGCTCTAGCAAGCCATAAAATTTAGCCATCCACTTCTTAGGAGTTGAGCTAAGAAGCAGGGTAAGCTATCTAGCATTTTTTTTTTTTTTGTATCAGCAAGGCTTTTTGACAGGAATTAGATAGTAACTTGAGCATAGGATCTAGTGTAAAAGCCTAAATTCTAAAATAAGGTCAGTGGCTAACTAGCTGTACAGCATTATGCTTATCATTTAATTTCTCTGAGCTTCCTTTTTCTTCTCTGTTAAATGGATTTGATGATGTATACCTCACAGAGAGTTTATGAGTATTAAATGGATGTGTAACATATGTAGAACTGGTAGTGCAAAGCCTAGCACAGAGTGATACAGTGTCTCGGTTAAGTTTTGATGCCATTGAGTTCAAGGGACTCCGCATCTGGTAGAGGAGATAAAATATCTACATAGATAACTGTAATTTAAGGTAAAATAGCTTATGTGTCCTAGAAGAGCTAAAGATAAAGAGGTAGCAAGAAAAGCTTCCAACTGAGGCTATGGACTTGGGGGGAAATCAATTATTGTTCCATGGGAAAGTTCTGAGGGGTATAATTAAGAGAAAGCTAAGCAGAAGGAAACATGATAAATATGTTAGTAAGTCCTTCAAGAAGCAGATAACAATATGGAATAAAATATGTGAGCATTTTATTAGAGAAATGTCTTTTGAGGAGAATGAGGAGGTAGAAAGGGAGGCTGGGAGACATGCTAGACTTCCATCCATGACTGCCCTAGTGAAGGAGACAAAGAGGGGTTTGTCCTTCACCGTGGTATAGCCTAAGGAAGGTTCAGCAAGGCCTCAGGGAGTCCTGGAGCTGAAGCTGGCTGTGAAAGTAGATCGAGTTTCCCGGGCATGCACCTGTCTTAGTGTCCTGCCGCTCAGTCATTTGCAGTCACCTCTGAAGCATGACCTCCAAGCAGTGCTAGTGCTGGGCTCCAGAGGCCCTGACTGGGGCTTGGGTCAATTTCCTTCCCAGCAGTTGGACGTCCTCCAGGAATGTTCTATGGTCACCTCATAGCAACAGCACAGAGGGTAGAGACTAGAAATTGGGTTGGTGTCACCAGAATTGAATATTCTGTTGGCAAACTGGACTCAGGTACAGAGCAGAAACCATTATCTGTGTTGTTGCTTATTTACATATGCAAATAGGTCAACAGTGCAGTCTGGGTGAAGGATGACCCTGTGAATGCTGACATTATGAGCGCCTGCCCCTTTGGGGCGGTCCATTGCTGTACTTGCCCACCTGCCTGCTGCCTATGTGGCTCCTTCATGCTCCAAGTCACTTTCCTTTATCAGAAAAATCCAGGAGCAGCCTAGAGATGTGGTCATGTCATCAGGGGTGAGCCCTCTTTCAGGACACCGAAAGGAATCCTTTATTAATAGCAATCCAGTAAGTGAAACAGAAAATCCCATTCTAAGCATCGCCCCATCTTATTGTTATGTGGTGTCATCTCCAGCACTCTTTTAAGGAAATTTAAGGCAAGCCTTGTTATTCCATTTTACTGGTGGTAAGGTCAGAATGCACTGAAGACGTAATTTTCTCAAGGCTATGCTTATACTCTACTAGTGGACAAAACCAAAACAAAACAAAACATGGATTTGGAAGGAATCAGACTCAGTCCTCACTTTGCCACTTACTAGGTTTATGTCAGTAACATAAACCCTTTGAGCACCAGTAGTTCAAGTTAAAAACAAGAACAATAATATCCACTCCTTAAACTTGTCCAGGGAGTTAACTGATTAATATTTAAGTTCCCACACCTAGCATGAACCAGGGATTCTTCATTTCTTTTCTCTAACTAAAGGATTGACCGATAATTGTTACATTGGGACAGATAATGTTATAAAGAGAAATCAGCAACAATTTTAGAGGCAGTCCAGGGCTCATTTTCTCAGGCATAAGGAAAATTCTGTGTGGGTCATACCACAGGTTTGGGCACTAAGCAGACTTCGGTCCAATGTCCAGGTCTGCCTTTCACTGTCTCTGCAACGTTGGGTGAGTCACTTAACTTCTTGGGACCAGTCTTCATCTGTGATGTGTGGATCAGGACTATGACAGCCTGAAAGAGCTCCTTTGTAAGGGTTAAATGAGATGATTTGTTATAAATTGCTCAGAATATTATCTGCCTGAATCCACCACTTAGAACTATGGTAGCTCCTATATACCTGTCATTATTATTTTAAAATATTTTACTATCTTACAGATTATTATCATCATTAGTTGTGGCTCTGGGGCTCTCTGGGAACAATGTAGAAAAGGTTTGGGGAAGAGTGTACTCTTTGAGGTACCACATCCTGATCAAGTTCATGGAGCAGATACCACTTTAAAAAATGGAAGTGGTAGAGAGTGTTGTTAAAAGCAAACAAACAATAAATAGATATCAATAAACGTATCTTCTGGGAGTCACAATCATACTTTGAGTTGTTTGTTCACAAACAAACTTGGAGTTGTTTTTATATTGAAACCTTTTTTTAAGGCTTATCTGAGACTTATTTATATTTCAGTTTCAGAAATAATATCAGGAAGCTTTCAAGGATGTATAGAATCTGTCACTGTATAAATAAAAATTAAAAGAGAAAAAAAGATAGACTGGAAGATAAGAGACATCCAGGAATAAGGTAGGCATGCATAGTACCAATATTTAGGTACTTTCCCCAAATGGGCCAGACATTTGGCTCCAGATTTTCTGTTGGGTAGAATCTACTCATTTAAAAAGGTTGCCTGTTAAAAACCCTTTCATTTCTTAGGAGAAGCACAGTGATTATTTGATACCAACTCATCAGATAAAAATCTACCATTTCCTTATGGTAAGCACAAGGATTATTTGGTGTGAAAGTGAGAAGCGATTTTTTTTGGGGGGGTACGGCTTCAAATAAGGAATTTGTGTAGAGCTGACAAATGCTTCAGCATCATCCTCTCTACTGATACATTGAAGTACACATGACCATTTCTTACATGCTTCTAGGCAAGTGGTGTGCCATCTCTCCCTCAGAGTTCTTAACTGTAAAATGGGAATAATGTCAGTACCTACTTCATGGTATTGTTATGATGACTAGCTTAGTGAAGGCATGTGTAAACAGCTAGAACACTGTCTGCACATATAAAGCATTATATTAAAAATTGCTGTTGCTATCATTAGGCTCCTGAAGGAGACTGTGACATTTCTCCAGAGTGACATGAATTGTTCTTCATGAAGGAACTTCTACATTCCACCTCTTGACTACAGAAGGAATGGACTCTCTGGGGGAAAAAAAATACATCCCTGAAATACTTTAACCCAATTGTCTCATTTCTAGGAATCCATCCCTGCAAAAAAAAAAAAAAAAAAAAAAAAGCCCTAAAATACATAAAAATTAAATGTACTTAGATGTTATCTGTTGAGTTTGGGGCAAAAGAACAAAGCTGAAAACAAATCAATGTCCAACATAAAAGTAATGATTAAGTAGTTAACACCAGTGACAATATATTGATAATACATTTTGATTACTATTATTTTGGGAAACAATCACAACATGCAAGACCAAAAGTATATTGCTTTATACCCAGTTGTCCAGGCTGGAAACCCAGGATTCACCCTCTACTTCATTACTTTCCTCTCTCCCTCTCTGTGTGCAACTTACTAGCAAGGTATTATGATTCTGCTTCCAAGATTATGTAAAATATATTCACTTCTCTTTGACTCCATGCTACTATTCTCTCCAAACAGACTATTTCAGCTGCTTCTTCCTATCTGGACTCTCACAGCAGATAGGCCAAGCTGTGTGCTGTGTGCAGTAGACACGTTCATTAGTCTATTATGCCTTACTTCAAATATGAGTTCTGTTAGGTGAGCCTTATGTACTCTTTCTCTTAGCTCTTACCATCGTAATGCTGAGTAAGAACCCTCCCCACAAAACTCAGTGACTTAAATCAACAATTATCTCATCTTATTCAGGTATCTTCAAATCAACTGGAGGTAGGCAGAGCTTGGTGGGGCTTAGGTGAGCTGAACTCCAGGCTGCATGGTGAGCCCATGTCTGCTGCATATGTCTCTCATCTTCCTCTTATCAGTGGACCATCCAGAGTATATTTTTCTTTTATGTGTTTGGGGTACATTTATGATAAATTAAAATTCATGTAATGCATTTTGTTAAACAATTGGAATAAACATTGTCATTTAAAATAAATTTTTAAAAGGAAATCTATTTCAGTAATTTATGGTGGATATCCTTCAACAATTCAGAACACTAGCTTCAGGGGTATAAAACTTAGATCTGTTTTGATGGAGTAAGTGATTTTTTTAAAGTTTTTTACTGGTGCATTATAATTACACATAATAGTGGCATTTGTTTTTACATATTTGAACAATAGCATGTGTAAACTGCTAGGGTCAGTTTCATTCCCCAGACTTCCCCTTTTCCTCTACTGCTCCCTCCTCTAGTTCCCCTTCCTCTGTTCTACTGGTCTCCCTTCTATTTTTATGAGATCCCTCCCCTTGCTTTTATTTTTCACTCTCTAGCTTCCACATGTGCGAGAAAATACATGGCACTTGACTTTCTGAGTCTGATATACTTTGCTTAAGATAATACTCTCAAATTCCACCCATTTTCCTTCAGATACCATAATTCCATTCTTCCTTATGAGTGAGTAAAACTCCATTGTTTATGTATGTGTGTGTGTTGCAGATAGATAGATAGATAGACAGACAGACCAACCCCTGGGATAGATAGATAGAGAGACGGACACCTGGGTTCATTCCATAGTTTAGCTATTGTGAACTGTGCTTCTATAAACATAGGTATGAAAGTTATTATCACCATAGTATGGTGACTTTAATTCTTATGGATAAAATATCTAGGAGTGGTATTATATTATTGAGTCTTATCATGGTTCCATTCCTAGTCTTTTGAGGAATCTCCATACTGATTTTCATAGTTGTTTTGGTAATTTACAATCCCAACAACAGTGAATAAGTATCTCACAAGTATTTAATATTTGTTGTATTCTCAACGGCCATTCTAATTAGAGTGAGTAGAAATCTCAGTGTAGTTTTGATTTGCCTTTCACTGATTGCCAAGGATGTTGAACATTTTTTCACATTATCTGTTGGCCATTTGTAATCTTCTTTTGGAGAAGTGTTGGTTTCATTCATTTTTACATTTATTGATTTTTTTTGTAGTAAGTTTTTTGAGTTCTTCATATATTCTGGATATTAATGCTGTGTTGGAGGAGTAGCTAGCAAAGATTTTTCTTCCATTCTTAGGCTCTTTCTTCATGCTCTTGTTTTCTTTGCTGTGGAGAAATTTTAAATTTGATGCCATCTCATTTATTAAATTTAGGTTATTTTCTCCTGAGCTTTAGAGTTCTTTTGAGGAAGTCATTGTCCGGTGTTTTGGAGTGTTGACCCTGTAGAACATGTTCTTTTACCAAAGTGACAGAAGACCAATAGAATGGGCCCTACAGTTTGAATATATTTTAAACCTCTTTCTGTATTCTGTCTACTAAAGTCCCTTTGACCAAAGAAGTGACAGGGCAGAAGAGAAGAGTGAATTGCCTAAAAGCAATTCACCCCACATGCCAAATTAACCTCATCCAAATGCTCATCCTGGTCCAGCCTCATTGGACTTTTGTTTTTTTCCTCAGTTCTTCAAAAAGGACAAGCTCTTTGCTGCCTTAAGACATTTGCAAATGTAATTCTCTGAAACTCCAAGTCTTTGCAAGGCTCTTCTTCCTAAATTTTAGCTCTTTCCTGGAAACATTAGTAGGAAGTAACCTCCTGTGATTCTCTCAGCATTCTACTTCCTTGTAGCTTTTATTTGTTTAATCAATTATAATCTTTGTTATTTTATTATTATTTTTTTTGCAAGCTGTGAATCTCTCTCTCCTACTAGACCCAGTTTTTTCTTCCTTCTTTTTCTGTGTTATCTGAAATGCTTACTTCCCTTTACAGTTGATCAAGAACTAACCAGTGCAATTCAGAAGGAGACCCTGGAACTTCAGGGGTTCACATGGAGCTCAGATTCTACTATAGCCCAGTTTTTATTCTTCTCAAGAGGATTCTTGACTCTGATCGCTGCTTTTTCTTCCTGAACGTGGCCCTTGCTTCCTCAGTTTACCATGGTCACAAGTTAGCCCTTTTGTTCCGCTTTCCCTTTGAGGAGTATTTCCTTTAAAGTTGTGAGATTCTGTTCTCCAAGTTCTCTCCCACAGAATTTCCTACTTCTCCTCAAAAAAATTTCCCCTAATGAGCCCTCAGTGACCCCACTCAGCCAGCCAGCTCTCCTCGGCTGTCTGAAGTGCTCTGAGTCACATGCACACCAGATACCGGCAGAGCCAGGACCAAAGCCAGGCCTCCTGTCTATCGCTACAGAAGTCTTCCTTATGATGGAAAAATTCCAGATGCTGGAACAGGCAGTCTGAAGTTTCTAGCTTTCCATAAGTACTAACAGTCATGAGTCTTCCAGCCTTCCTTCTGAACTTTATGTGGTGGTCCTCAGGATCAATGCATCAGATAGTGGCTCTTATTACTGGTTCAAAGACAATGTCAGGCAAACTGGGGAGAGGTGACTGTCTACCTGGAGTGCTCTGGTTTTCAATTGGCTGGAAATTAATACTGAATTGCGGTAAACTCACACAGACTGGAATGACCTATCGACACTAAATTGAACTGCACATTTTCACAAAGAAGCCCAAGATGAAATTTGGGGACAGAAACAACTATTGATTTTTTTTTTCCATAAGAGGAGTGAAACTAGCTATTGTATGGTTTCTACACAAATGCGTTTTTTATGAATGTTTCTTGTGGGAGTATCCACTGAAGTATGCGAGGGTCATTAGAATAAAGGCTAGATTTTTAAAAAGAAAGAATGATAGCTTTGATAGCTGGTGCATTTTTAGACAAAAATGGAATTTGAGGGGACCAACTATTCATATTCACACTGCCCCCATTCCCTCAATATTCTTATTTTCATAGATATGTTTCCTTCAAAAATAAATCTTAAAGTCATCACCATAATGTTTATCCTCAAAAATACATCTTAAAATCATCACTGTATACTTTCCTGAGCTAACACTTAATGATCCATCCCCAGCTCCTTTGCCTGCTTCTTTATCCAATTAAAAAAAATTTTTTTTTTGTAAGACTGCTATCCCTAAAGAGTAATGTACTGTTCTTAGAATTCTTTCACAACTAAAGTCCTTCATCTAATTGCAGGACACAGAAAACGATTTGAGTGAAAGTTGTTGTTTTTTTTTTTTTAATTCTTCTGAATGCATAACAAGGATTATTCTATTTGCACAAGAAATAGGTTAATTTATCTAATTTGTCACAAAACAGGACATTAGACTGCCCCCGCCCAGAGATGTTCACTTCCTTATCTCTGGAACCTGTGAATCTGTTACTGTACCTGGAAAGAGAGACTTTACAAATGTGATTAAGTTAAGGATCTTGAGATGAAGTGATTATCCTAGATTATCTTGTTGAGCTCCACCAAATCCTAAGAGTCCCTAAAGGCAAAGAAGAAGGCAGAAAGGTCAGAGTCAGAGACAGATGTGCATATTGCTGTGCTGCAGGTTTTGAAGATGGAAGAAGGAGAAAGATGTCTATGAACCAGGGAATGCAAGAAGCCACTAGAAACTGAAAAAGTCAGACAAAGAATGCTCTTACGCAGGTAATGTAGCCCTGCTGATACCTTGATTTTAACCCAGTGAAACTTCTGGGCTAATGGTATTTTTGGACTTCTAACTTCTATGTATTTGCCTATACAGTAGTTCATCTGTGCTATTTTCAGTCACTAACTTTCAGTTATTTGTTATGACAGCTTCAGGAAATTAATACAGATTGTTTAGAGCATAAGGGCTTAATTAATTCTTTTCTGAAATCCAAGTTGAGGAAGATTTCCATCAGGTAAAAAAGGTTTTACAAGGAAAATGAGGGATGCCCTGGTTGTCATTGGCCATTCCAACAGCTACTGAACGTTCCTCTGTAGAGAGACTCCTCCACTGCACGGATGGGATTTAGTTCTGTTTCGTCAATAGCACATGGAACACTGAGTAGCCTGCATTTATAAACTGATGATAATCAAGAGGTCTTCCCTTCATAAATGGGTCTGACCAGTCCTTATGAATAGCCAATAGCAGAAAGTATTCTTTGTGGAAATGGGAAAACATACATAGGCACTGGAGAATTCTGGTGTTTCTTAGGTATTTATACTGGGATTCAAAACCTCTATTATTCTAATGTCATCATATTCTTAGCTGTGGAACATATACATTGATGGTCAGGAAACTAAATTGAAACATTCTACAATACCTTTGGTAATTTTCTCAGGATCACCTAAACATTCAAACCCACAAACTTGCCACCGAAGATACTCAGCATCATATTCACTTCACAGGACCTGGGTGGGAAGCCTAGCATGTCCACAAGAAAACCCCCAGGGGTTTGTCTTCTATGGGAGTCTTTGCCAAATTCTCTGCAATATAGGCCAGCTGCAAGGAGATGAGATCCACATGGCTCAGTTAAAGGCCTCAGGCCTGCAAGAGTGAAAATCTCCTGTGATAACAACATAGGCATAATTGCCAGGGTCCCCACAAATGACACATCTGTTACAAATTCAGCATATTCAGACATCAATTATGACTTACTAGATATTTATAGTTCATGTATGTGCTTCCCAATTTAGATGCAGTTTATTAGTCATCTTACCATAAACAACACTGGTTAGCAATATACTACCCTTAACAACATACTATCCTTAACAAGTTAATCCAACTTGAAAGTTAAATGAAGGTCAAATTCTCACACAGAATTGGAAAGATTATGTTGACTTTTTACCCGTAAGTGTGTTGGAAATTCTCCATTTCCTTCCATGACATTACATTATCATCATTGTTGTTGTTATTTATGACTGCTGTTTTGGAAGATGAGCATCTGTGTAAAGCTTTGTGCTCTGTATGCAGTGGCTTGCTATGTTACCATGTGAGCCTTATGAGAATGTATGATTGATTTTACCTTTTCCTAAGGACCCTGAGATTCACAGCCATTGAGTAAATTCCTTAAAGTCCTGTAGCACAGTAGAGACAGGACAGACATTTGGACCCAGCTCTAGTTCTTAAAACATACTCTATTAAATCAGTTTGCTACACTCACATCCTCCTTGTTGCTAAAGCCAAGTTGTGTCTCTTGTCACAGGTATATTGTGTGCATTCAAGAGGGCCAGGCTCCCTTGGGACTTCCACACCTTTCTTGATCTATCAAAATCCACATAGCCAGTTTCATTAGCTAAAGAGTGTATTCACTCTGTAATAAATGTGCTCATAAAACAAAGAATGAATTTGCACATGCTTAGTTTCTCAAACTGAAGCGGATTATCTTTAATGATTTTTTTTTAAAAGAAAAGAAAGGAAGGAACTGGGGACACATGAACACTTCAGTGATTTTCAATGCACTTTTCTCGTTATATTCAACTCTTCATACAACTGCACAGCTAGCATGCAGGCAGATTCTGAAGAATGCTGGATTTGGATCAAGAGTGAGCAGTGAATTAGTTGGGGAGAGCAGCTTCCTGTGCAGGGAAGGCTTGAGTGTGGAGGTAGTAAGGGTCCATGGTGCTCACTAATCACCTCCCCACAGAAGAGGCTGCCTTCTCTTCTTACTGACATCAATAGGAATCCTAAATCCCGCCCTACCATTTCAGCTGATTCCTTTCACAGCAGGATCACTACTGTTTCACCTTCCTTTTGAAGTCCTAAAGTCTTTGCTAGCCATTTGGTGAAGTTATAAATGATTGTATGTCTAAATCAACAAGTGGTAAATCTCCCTTAGTTATAATTTGATTTAAATTAGCTTACCTTGGGAAGCAGACCTCTGCACGTGTAAATTACCATAAACAGCAGCCTTCTTTGATGATTTACATAATTAAATGAGAGAATATTAAGACATCACTGTGAAGTGGCAACCTATGATGTCTATTTTTTTTTAAGTGCAGAACAGGATAATCCTTCCCTTCTCTACTATTACCATTTTATACCAAAACAGACCTCATTTTTTATCGCTGTAATCTAATAGATATGTTTTTCCAAGATGCCATACCCCCGAATGTATAGGGCATTCCTTGACATTTTTTAAAAACTAAAAATAAATAAATAAAATAAAATTCTCAAGTACAAAAAGGTAGTGTATTACAGTATATCTGATTTAAAAATTACACATGTAATAGGTATTTTGAAATGTAAGAAACTAAGAAAAACTGCTTCAATTACTTGTACTTTGGAAAATATACTACATGGTTCCACTCAGCACTGTGAGGAGGAAAAGTGTTTCTTCAAAGAGGCCTCCTGGGATTCCAAAAACACTTCTGCTTTTGGGAAGTGAGTTTTAAATGTCATCGGAAAGTTGTGAAATTTAGCATGCAAAATCTTCAATGTCTTTTTCAATGGAGAAAATCAAATGAAGTAGTCAAATCCTACAAAGCAGAGCAAGACCTGGTTCTCAAACAAGAAGGCTGTGATAAGAATTTCACTATGCATCATTCTAAATAGACTTTCCGTGGATTGTGGAAAAGATGCTTCATTAATTATGGTGCAATGTAAACAAAATGCACTCTTTCAAAAAAATAAGAAACCATATGGGCATCATTATCTGTGTTTCTGGGAAACACACAGGCACGAGAAGACCTGTTCATCAGGCA
This sequence comes from Marmota flaviventris, assembly GCF_047511675.1. Taxonomy (NCBI): domain Eukaryota; kingdom Metazoa; phylum Chordata; class Mammalia; order Rodentia; family Sciuridae; genus Marmota; species Marmota flaviventris. Next base: position 95,206,861 of record NC_092499.1, read on the forward strand.
GGTGTTATCATAAGGGGAAAATGGCCTTGGTGCTGTGGTGGCTTCCAAGTCAAGACAAGCTATATCAGAACCCATGGGCAGAAAGACTAGGTACTGAAGCTCAGTTAATTAAATCCCACACAAAGGAGTAAAAGGAAAGGAATTGAGTAGGTGAGCATACTTAGGATAGAGTACAAACATGGTGCAAGGACCACTCTGCCTGAAATTCATTTGTATAATGTCCCTTTACAGGATATGCTACTCAATCTCTGGGACTGTAACAGAATCAATGAGTGTGCCCCCACCCCAGAATTCATATGTTGAATTAACCTCCAACATGATGGAGGTTGGAAGTGAGATCTTTAGGGTGTAATTAGGTTTAGATGGGGTCATGAGGGTGAAGCCCCATGATGGGATTAGTACACTAATAAGAGACACCAGAGACTAAAATTCTCTTTGTCCCTCATGTGAAGATATACCAAGAAGGCAGTCTTCTACAAGCCAGGAGGAAAGCCCTCACCAATACCCAACCACACTGACATTCTACTCTTAGACTTTAGAATACAGAACAACCAGAAATAAATTTCTGCTGTTTAAGCTAACTGATCTGAGATATTTTATTATGGCAGCCTCCAGAACAGTGAGAAAAGTAATTCTATTGTAATTTCTTTATCATTCAGTCTGTTATAGCAGCTGAAAATGAACTCAAACAGAACATCTTATTTCAAAAGAGGGAGAAAATGCCATTGAAAGTACTAAAATATTCAAAAATTACAAGAAATAATTTTTTGTTTCTTAAGTCACCTAGTCTGAAGTATTTTATTATGGCAGCCCAACTGACTAAGACCAGGATCCAGTGTAAAATGAAAATACGGCACTTGCAATGATTGGTGTTATGGTTTGGATGTGGTGTCCCCCAGTAGCTCACATGGGAGACAATATAAGAAGGTTTGGAAGATAAATGATTGGATTATAGTCTTGACCTAATCAGTGGATTAACCCCTGGTGGGATTAACTGAGTGGTAAATGGGGGCAGGTGGGGTGTGACTGGAGGAAGCGGTTCCTTGGGAGCGTGGCTATGTGGTATATATTTGTATCTGGAGAGTGGAGACTTCTCTCTCTGCTCTCTGATTATCATGTGCGCTGCCTGCCTCTGCCACACTCTTCATGAGGTGTGACACCACATGAAGGTGTGACACACCATGAGGTTCTGTCGCATCTCCAGCCCCGAAGAATGGAGCTGGCCTTCTATGGACTAAGACCTCTGAAACTGTGAGCCTATAAATAAACCGTTCGCTTCAAGAGTTGTTTTGGTTAGTCAAAGCAATGAAAAAAGCTGATTAAAACAGTTTGAATGACCCCTTGAAAATTCATGTTGAGGGGCTGGCTCAGTGGTAGAACGCTTGCCTAGCATGCATGAGGCACTGGGTTTGATCTTCAGCACCATAAAAATGTAAATAAAGATATTGTGTCCACCTGAAACTAAAAAATAAACATTTAAACAAAATTCATGTTGAAATTTAATGGTTTCTGTGATGGCATCAGGAGGTGGTTAGGTGGTGGGGGCTCACCCCTCAGGAGTGGGTTATTGTTGATATCTTGCAAGTAGGTTAGTCATCACAAGAGTGGTTTTGTTATAAAAATGAGTGCCCTCTCACATGTGTTCCCTTGCTCTTCCGCTTTGCACCGTGAGGTGGTGCAGCATGAGTGCCTGTGCCAGGTACTAGTGCCATGTTCTTAGATTTCCCAGCCTCCAGAACTGAGAAGAATGTTTCTTTTCTTTATAAATTACACAGTCTGGGGTATTCTATTGTAGCAGTCAGAAATGGACTAAAACAGGACTTCTTGTTCAAAAAGAGGGGGATAGATGCCATTAAATTACTAAAATATCCAGGTTTTCCTTTGATCTGTGTATTGATTCTTTTCTCACACATCCTCTGTTGTCTTGTGGGAATTCTTGTACAGAAAACAAGTTCAAAATAAAGTTAAAGGCATGCAGATAGTGACAACAGAACATTAAGCCAAGTGCAAGCCCTTCTGGGCCTATTCATACATTCTGTTTCTCTGCCACATCAGCGTTTTCCACTGGTGGCCTTGAACTGTAGTAGAGGTTGGTGAAGGACTAAGTAAGGCAGGAAGGAAATGGCCAGCAATTAGAGACCCATGTAAGACACCAGTGGGCCCACATAGGCCTGGTCAGTACCTGGGTCTTGTGTTCAAAGGTCAGGCTAGTGATACTAATAAGAGAATAGTGTGTGTGTGTGTGTGTGTGTGTGTGTGTGCGCGCGCAATTCAAAGCTGTCAACCAAATGAAATAACACAGAGAGAGGAGTGTACAAATGTGGGGAAGAAATGTTTTTCTTTTTAGATTGCAAACTTCCTGAGGGCAGATTGTGTATTTTGATTTGTTTTGCTATCCCATGCATCAGCAAAATGACTTATACATAACAAAGCTAAATAAATGTTCAAGGAATGAATAAAGGTAGCAAACAATAAGTTACTCAAAAGTATTGTTTTTCAATCTCAGACTTTTTCTAACTCCTTCCCATTTGGAGAGAATTTGCTTTTTCAGCAAAAATTATACACTGATGTAGGATATGCATGATTGTTAGAAATGATTTTATTGTTTCATTTCTCTAAGTAATTAACTTGTTTCCCATGCTTTCTGTCATGCTAATTAAGAATATTTAGTATGGACTAACTCATTCAGATGAAACTTCAGCATTTCCCTACTCTTACCATTTGTCATTGAAGATGCTGTGACATAATCATGATGTCATATACCCATTATCTCTAGCAACTTTATTAGTGATTTACAGTGGCTGTTTGTTGAGATTTTGTTCCACAGGAAAAATTTCCATTGCTGTTTTTTATTTCCTTTGAAGAGGAAAAAAGAACAAAAATAGAACAACAGTATCTTTCAAAATGTGCTTTATGAACACATATGCTCATAAAACCTGGGTTCTCAAATCATTGCACAGATTGAAAGGGTGTCAGCACGAGCTTCATCCCCCAACCTCTGGCACTGCACCCAGCAAAAATACAATGCTGTTTCTGCCTCATGAAAGATCTGTTAATCCCAGCTATGGCGTTTATGACTTGGCTAATTATGAAGCACAATTAAAAAATGATTAAGAATGTCTCCCTTCTTAGCCGAACGCAGGAAGTGTTCCCTTTGTTCTCACCTATTTAATCACCTTTGCAGTCATTTCCAATCTCACTCTCCTCCTTTTGACATGTCCCAAAATAGCCTTTTTAATTCTGGCCAGAGATGTTCTTTCTTCTTATCTGATCTGGCACTGTCTTCTTCTTTGTTGGCTGCTATCAAATGAGATACCCTTTCAAACCATCTAAAGTCACTGAGGCCTAGCTTTTGATGCTGTAAATCCCTGGGCTTCTGCTTGTCTCTGGTGAGTCTTCAGCATAGAACCCCAGCTCCTAGAGCCTGAGTCTGTGCTCACAAAATGAACAAGTGGTTTTTGTTTTGTTACTTTGTGGACTCTTTTTGCCTAATATCCTTGAAATGCTGATGAAAGGCATTCCAGTTTCCACTCTCTGTGCCCTGAGGATTCAGCTGAAAATTTTAAAGAAGTGGAGAGATATGGCTTGGAAAAGGAGAAGGAAGCCGTTGGAAATTTCAACATAGGGAAAGACACATAGAAGTCTGAACAGGGAAGTGATATCAGGGGTTCTGTGGTCACTTCTTTGGGTCCTGGTGTCAGAGGATGGCTTTGAGTAGCTGTCAGAAACCTCTCAGGGACCAACCTGATGCTGTTACAGAGATAAACCACTGTGACTTAAAGGTCCTCCGGCAGGGAGGAGGTGCGTTGTGATGGGAGGACATTGGCTCAGGGTCTGCCTGCCTGGATGAACTTACCTGCAGGATAAACTTGGCCAATTTTCTCAACCTCTTTATGCCTCGAAAATGCCCATTAGTTACACCATTGAAATGTTGTTGTGGATGGGTTTTAATCAACATTCATAAGCCACTTCCTTGCCAGGCATGTTCATATCACTTCTTTACATGAGAACAGTTTTTAAATTCAAAGGCACTTAAAAATATAAACCATAATACATTTTTCTCCAAACCTCTTTTCAGTTTTTAATATTTGCAATTATCATCTCTCCATCTTATTGATGAAGAAACAACAGAGAATAAAAGAGGTTAAGTGATTTGCTCAGGTCACATAGCTGGTAATTCTAGGCCTCAAACCCACAGCAAGCTTTCTTGTCCACTGAGATTCCCCATGACAACTCAGCTCCCAACAATCTGCTTTTAATAAAGTGCCAAAGCTTCCTGATTCTCCTTCTAGCCACCATCCTGCTGAATCTCTCAAAGAATTTCACTCCACTTGGGGATTCATAATGGAACATCAGCCACCTTGAGCTCTTCCTCCTAAGTCCTGACCTTCTAGCTTGAGCTCCACTGACTCTCTGGCTGATACCCTGGATCTGCCTTCTGATCCTACTAAATGTGTAACAGAAAAGGATTTGCCTTCAGTGTCTTCACTTGTCCTTCTCCAGTTAATGACTTGCTGCTGTCAGCAGACAGGAGTGTACACTATCATGGGTGCTGCTCCAGGCTGGTTCCTTATTCTGGAAACACATGGCCATTCTAAGCAAAGCCCTATGAGGAGAAACTGGGCTATGAAGGACTGAAAAAATTTTGTAGAATAATTAATTATATTATCTCACACATTAAAGTGGAATTATGTGAGGATGGATGTCAAACTAAAGGACAAAATACCAAAAGAAGAGTCATTTGGCAGAACTTCCTTGAGAGATGAGGCTGCTAGTGTGGTCGGGCAGTGAAAAAACAACAGAGTACTGGGTTCACTAGGGCCTGAATTTGGGTAAAGACTGGGGTAAATTGGAAAATATGATTGGAAATTGAATCAGGAAAGATTTTAAATAAAATAAGGAGAGTTGGAGATTGTTTAGATTATAGACTGTGTTGTGTTCATTATGAAGAATTTCATATCTGTGATACCCTTCTCTCTGTCCTTAATATATTGAGAGTCCAAGTGAGTACTCATGAAAGATTTTTCAGGACTCAAGAGACCTCATACTGGAAGATGGTGCTTTAAGTAAAAGAATTACTTTTACAGCAGAAGAAAAAAAAAACTGCTTCCCTGTAAATAACTGGGTGCCTATACACTGTGCAAGATCCTTTCCATACTGTTTTTTTATTTAATGTTTCTTGGAAACCTATGAGGCAGGCATTGTGCCATTTCCATTAGAGGAAGCTTACTTGACAGAGACTGAGCCCACAGTGAGAAGTTGTTCCAGGCTCATTGTTGAGGATAGTCTGAAGTTGTAGTTCTGTCTTGATTTTCCAAGGAGGTTTTCAAACTTGCCTTTCTAATGATACACAGTTTATCAAACTTTTGTCCATTTCTGTCCAGATAATCTTCCATATAACATTTCTAAGCACACATACTAGCTTACTGGCTTCTATGACATGAAATGCTTTTCTGAAGATCTGTACTTAAAATTATTTTAAAGCTGTGCTGAGGTGGGAAATGATGTGCTATAACACAGGGCAAGATTTTGTCAGGGAATTTCTAACAGACATAACAACCTGGGAGCTGGGGCTACGTAGGTTCAAGAGCCAGACATTAGGGTTTGAATCCCACTTCTGACACTTATTAACTGTGTGACAAATTACTTAACTTTTTTATGCCTTTGTTTCCTCATCTGCAAAAGGGAGATAGTAATTAACCCACCTCATGGGGTTTTTGAGCAAATTAAATAAATATGCTTATTTAAAGCACTTGGAATGGTGCCTGATATATAGTAAAGAGTAAATAATAACTGTTGTTATTACTAATTACATTAGTAATTGTCTTGTGTCATTTCTCTATCCAATATACTCATTTTATTTTACTGCTCAAGTTCTTTCATGACCCTACTCTCTTGACAAAGCAAGTGATCACAACTTTTGTTTTTGGAATGTTTGACATGTGCTGTGCTCTGTGACAAGCACATGGCTCATTTATCCATACACCAAGGTTGTGGTTGGGGGTGTCATCAACACTATTTTACAGATGGGAAAATGGGCTTCAAAAGGAATTGTAAATTTTCCAAAGACAGTAAAGTTAGCAGTGGAAAGGTTTGAGCACAAAGCCAGTTTTGCATCATTTTAATGCTGTCACTCTGGTGCTCTGATTTGTAAGCCCCTTCCTCCCACCACCTGCTCACAGGACCTGCTAGCTCTCTGGGTCTTCTGCTTTGCCATCCTGTTCTAGCCCTGCCTCCCAAAAGTTTGCAGAAATGCTAAACGTCTTGCAGTTCCCTATGTGCTCTTTATTCTTCCAAGCCTGGGGACCTTGCATGTTCACGCCATGTCCAGTGCCTTTCCACTCGGAAAATGAGGAATGTTGTTATTTGTCCTTCAAGAATCATAGAAAGTGTCATCTCTGACATCTTCTCTTACTTTCTTTTTTAATCTTTGTTATTTTTAGTTTTCAGTTTTAGTTGTCAATGAACCTTTATTTTATCTATTTATATGTGGTGATCAGTGCCTCACACATGGCTAGGCAAGTTCTCTATCAATGAGCTACAACCCCAGCCCTCTTCTCTTACTTTTAATGACAAAATAGGACCTCCCCAAAACAGCTCCATTGGTAGAGCACTTGCCTCGCATGCACAAGTCCCTGGGTTCAAATGACACTATCACAAAAACAAACAAACTAAAAAACCTGCACTGCTTTGTCTCTGTGCGCTCATACCACCCATAGCTCAATGTGCATTTTTTTTCACTTAAGAAATATTTTATTTTTTCTACCCTACTATGGGCCTTTTGAAAAATATAACTTTTTATCATTGTCTTCCAAAATCCAGAATTGTGAATTGTGTTTTTTTTAGAAAGTAATCAAATCATAGAGTAAATAAATGAATAAAAATCCCATGGCTTTCTATAGCAGTACTGTCCATGTTCATATCTGTACTGCTAACCTCATGTTAATGAACTCATGAAAAGTGGCTGATAGACCCTAGAATTGGAATTTTAACTTTATTTAGTTTTAAGTTAACTTAAATAGGTACTAGTGGTTAATGTGCTGGGCAGCACTGGGCTAGAGTTGGAGCAGGATTTTCCTGAGTGCTTTGCACCTGTATCTCCTTCTCTGTTATATACCCTATCTTATATTAGGCCAAGGTTAGGGGGAAACATTGCACATGGCACATCTTGGAGAGCAGCAGAGATTCTGAGATGCTGCAATGAGACAGCAATGCTTTTCTATTAGGACAATGGCCCTTCAGAGGGTAGATGTGGGCTCTCAGCCTTACTTATATAACTGCTGTGGTGATTTTTTTGAGAGAGTGAGCAGCCTTCCCAAAGGGCTACTTTGAGATCATCGGGATATTTGGGGCTTGAGTGAGTTTTCTGTGCTAGGTACTTTCTGGAAAACTAACAACTGGGAAATGACATAAGCCTCCTTTTATCTGCATTCTCTGAGCCCTCCAGCACTGTGCACAAATATCTGTTTTCTACTTGTCTTATTATGCTGTCATTTATTTATGTTCTGTCTTCTGCCCATCCCAGGTGAGTTCCTTGGGAGCCAGACACTTTTTCTTATACATGTTTATTTCACTAGGACTTAGCATAGCACTTGACATAAGGAAGAGAGTCAATAAATGTTTGATGAATGAATAAATGAACATTCAATTGGGAAATAAGCCAACAAGTGCTAGTACTCCAAAAGGCAATTCTTCTATCAGAGAAATGAATATACCAAAGGGATGCCAGCCTACATCAGTGTCACCCACGAAGGAAGGAGACTTGCAGGGACAGAATCCTGTCCTAGTAACAGGATAGTTACTAAGAAAAGCAATTATGAATGTTGGGCTGGCCCAGGCATGAAGAGGGTGGCATTTCAGTACCTTCCTGCAGTCCATTTAAAGAAGTTCAGATTTAATGAGTAGAAAGCAATAAGATGTTTTAACAAAAGGCTTTTTTTCCTCCTACAATCCCCGTGTTGGCTGGAGAACTTGCACAGATGCCTTAGATTCTGAAATGAACTTGACCTGTATATGTGCAAATATTTTTTGCACAATCTCTGTTTGAAAAAGAAGTGGCCCTAAAGAAAAGTTAAAAGTAATGGGAATGTCCATAAATTCATAGCACACATGTAGACAGACACACACACTACACACATCTTCAGAGGTGGCAGTAACGTGGTAAATGGTGACATGAGCATGAATACAGATTCACCACAGTTTAGTTTAGTTAAATTCAATAAAAATTTAGTGAACATCTACTTTATGGAGAGAACTATGAATGATTAAGATACTGTTTGTTTAAAGCATTCACAACCTACAATAGTAAAATTCATAAACTAATAACTTGTGGCCAAGTGTGATGAAGTTAGTCCTAGAGATGAGCTGGGCACATTGGTGGCTTGCGGAGGGCAGAAGATTAGTGGAGTTCTTCTTGAGGAATCTTCAGCTACATTGAGTGAAGAGTGGCAAAGGCTGGAGAGAGGTCCTTCCAGTCAGGAGCAAGAGAACAGCAGAGGCTTAAGGGGGTGACATAGAACTTGGTGGGTGAGAGCAGTGGGGCTGGCTGTCCCTCTGGGGATGACTGAGGCACCCATTTCAGCAGAAGGGCACTGGGCCTTTCTGGAGTCTGTGAAATGATTTTTGCTTTTATATATAAGATGGATTGACAAGAAGAAGATCTGTAAGTAGGAAGGTCAGCTAGGATGCTGTTAGAACAATTTCAGGGTGAGAGGTTTGGAGTCCCAGTTAGAGTTGTGGCTATGAAAACAAGGAGCAAGTCTTTCAAAAGTATGTTCTAGAGAAGCAACTCTCAACTTCCATTGGGTGTTATAACTGCTGAAAAAGAAAATGCACTTCCACCAGAACAGTAATGGTACACTATAGAAGTGCTGCTCAACAATACCGTGGGAATATAGGTTGGAATATTGCCCCAGATGATACTAGTATATGAACCACCCTCTAACCACCTTTCCAAGCATGGTCCCTATTCTAGAGGAAAGGAAGACATTTGTGGAAGCCTAGAAGTTGGAGGGATTGAGGCTAAAAAGATAAAAATGAATATTATCATTCACTGAGAACCTACAGTGAGCCATGATCTTGACAGCCATAATTTAGCTTTTCCTTCACAGGAGTTTTACAGGGTAGATATTCTCAGACTGTTCTACCAAAGGGGCTCCTGAATTTCAGCTGGCTTCTGACCCTGGTTCCAGCTCTGGTTACTGCTGGTGGCTATGCCTGGGTTTAAGCCAGGACTATCTGATCACAAAGCCCAAGCTCTTTCCTTTGTGGAAAGAAAGGACACAATACTGTGATGTTAGGGAACCCTAGCATGGTGGCAGAGGGGTACCTTTAACAGTTAAGAAGAAATTGCCAAAATAGGTGGGCTTCAGGAGAAAGATGCCAAGCCAGCACTGTGACCTGTTGCCTTCTAGAATACTTTCCCCCAAAATCTCATCAAAGAATAATGAAGGCTCATGCACTATTTTGCTAAAAGTAAATGGAGGGAAATGAATGAATCATTTATTCATTTTTCAATATTTATTCAGCTAATATAAATCAGGCACTGTGCTCAGTTTAAAAGAGGTGCATGTGTAGGCATTGTTCCTGCCCTCAGTACTCCAGTAGTTTCATGGAGGCTAAAACACGTTAAATACAATTCTAGTGGAGGGTGGTGAGCAGCCTCACGTGAGGGGTCCTAAGAACATCTTTACACAGCTGGTTGAGTGGCAGCTGTTTCTTAAAGGATGATCAGGAAATTGGCCCAGTGGAGAAGTGAACAAGATGTTCTAGAAGAGAACAAAGGTCAAAGGCCCAGGAAGCCAAAGGTGTTTTAGGACATACGGGGAACATCAAGCAGCAGGAGCTGAGAAGGAAGGGCACAGTCAGGAAGGGCTCTGGTCTCTTCTGAGGATCTGAAACTCATCCCCTGAGTGGTGGTGTTAGTAGGGGCTGTGCAGAAGAGCAGGGAGATGGAATGAGCTTGGTGCTTCAAAACAAAATTCTGAGAGGCAATGGGAAAGAATTTGGAGAGAAGGTGGTGCTCAGAGCCCTGAGTCTCTTAAGAGTCCTACCTCAGGCGGAGCCAGGACCTCATTTCCAATCCATGCAGCCCCCCCTCCATATACACACCCACCCCTCATTCCACTACCTCAGAAGGTTAAGTAATTTTAGAGGTCAAGTGGGAATGAAGTGCAGAAGCAGCTAGTCCTCATGCTTGCTAACCTGGGGAGTCTGGGGTTGAAGATGCACACCCCACCCTCCAGTAAAATGAAACAAATTGGTGCCCAGAATCTTCCCCACTACAACACAATTAGTCCTTAACACCTCCTAGGCAGTTCCCGCCTCCTTTGTTTTTGCTTCTCATGTTGTCTGAAGGCTCTCCTCTTCTTTTGACTTGAATAATTTCCTCATCCAGCCGGAGGCCTCATATAAACTGCTATGCTGCTAATATTTCATTGTCATTTTTGGCTCTATTACATCTTCCTCTCAATCATTCTTTAGAGCAAGAGATGTCATCCAGAGGGGTCTGTGGCTTGCATAAGTGAGTTATGAATGCTCACGATTTCAAGTGGGTTAGCTAACCCCTTCTAAGCAGAAACAGGCATCTGGTAGCTCCAAAGTGCGATAGGGACATTATGCATATGTATGCAGAGACACATGCCCTGCAGCGATTCTGAAGCACCACCCTCACTCTCACTCCCACCACGTGCTCAGAGACCTGAGAACCATCTTTGAAAAGAAATCGCTTGAACATGTCCCTTCTTTTCTCCCTTCTCCTCACAATGCTTCAGTTTTTCTTTTCTGATCCTGTGAAAGGAGAGAGGAGAAGGGTTGAATGCTTGTGCACCTTGTGTTTGTACAGCTTCGCACAGAGGCAAGCACATAACCACCTGCAATGACCTGAGCAAATGAAAAAAGCTACAAAGCCACAAAATTGGGTAACTTGAGTACTCTGGCATAGATAATTTTACCTGAACTCTCTGGATTATGATGAGAAGGATAAAAAAGTTTGACCTGAAGTTCCCAGTGACTTCACTTTTCCTTCTCATGAGGTGTGATGCGGAGTCATGGGAGGTCACAGAAAGGCAAGGGAGAGCAGGCAAGAAGGTTAGGGCCTCAGGTGGCTCCTCTGAAAATCCTGTTACATTGTTTAATGGGGACAGGGTTTGGTTAGGACTGCAGGACTTGATTTTAGCAGGGATTTGAATATCAGCTCTGCTATAGGCAAATCATTTTACCTCTCTTTAATCCTTAGATTCTTCATTTACATGAAGACGGTTACCAGGATTAAATGGGAAAATGTATTACAATGGCCTGTTGTACATAGCAAGCTCTGAAAAAAGCACAGATAGGTTTTAAATTGTTACACGTTATTTTGAACACTTTGTTTACCTTTACTTTTTTTTATTTTTAAGTTTGAATCAGAATCCTTTGGCCAATAAATGGAAAAAGAAAATGTGGAGTATGTATACTTTTATTTTACACCACACACACACACACACACACATACACACACATTCATATAATATATACATGAATATTACTCAGTCTTAAAAATATAAGAAAATCCTGCCATGTGTAATAATATGGATGAATGTTGAGGATGAATGTTGAGTGAAAAAAGCCAAGAATGGAAAGATAAATACTACATGATCTCACATTTATAAAGAATCTAAAAATGTCAAATTCATAGTGAGACAGGGGCAAAGGACAAAGAAAAGGAAATGGGTAGATAACATTCCCTGATCAACCTGTTGCTAACACCCCCAGGGGAGGAGAAGGATTATACTTTCCAACACACACAATTACTACCTTGATGGATCTTTTCCTGCCTTTTGGTCACATACAAGAGATAAGAGGAGGAAGGGGCATGAGAAGAAAGAAAATCTAAAATGTATAACGGGATAGGGATAAGATACCCCAACTCCCTTGGGCACCAACTTTGGGTCCCAGCCTCTCCAGATGATTTTCATATTATATTCTCTCTCCCCACCTCCTGTCTTTCTTATGTCTCTTAAATAAAATTTGCTTTCTACACCTGCCTCAGCATTTCTCAGATTTTTAATCTTCAACACTGGGGAATGAGGACCTGATTTCCATGACACGTATCAATAGTAACAGAAAATGGTGGTTACCACGGTCTAGAAAGGTGAGAAAAGGGAGAAATGTTAGTGAGATGGTACAAACAGTTATAAGATGAATACATACTGAAGACCTAAGGAGCAGCGTGATGACTCTAGTTAATAAGAACATATTATACCCTTGAAATTTCCTAACAGTGTAGATTTCATGTGTTCTCACATCACACAGACACAATAAAGGTAACTCCACATGAAGTGATGGATGTGTTAATTTTCTTAATTGTGCTGATCACTTAACAATATACAATGGGCCCTCAGTATCCACTTGTTCTCTACCCGTGAGTACAACCAACCAAGAATTGAAAATAATTGAAAAAATAGTCCTATCCATTCTAAATACTAAACATGTACAGAATTTTTTTCTTGTCATTTCTCCCTAAACAATACAGTATAATACTATTTTCATAACAATTCCATTGCATTAGATATTATAAAGTAATCTGAAGATGATTTCAAGCATAAAGGAGGAGGTGTGTAGTATATATGAAAATACTATGTCATTAGATATAAGGGATTTGAGCATCTGCAGATTTTGATATCTGTGGGGGATGCTGAAACCAATCCCCCGTAGATACCTAGAGACAATTGTATATCAGAATATTACATTATACTTTCTAAGTATGTATAATTTATATTTGTCAGCCATATATCATTAATTCTGGAAAAAAATAAATAAATATAAACATAACTGTTAGTTTAAAAAAAAAACTATACTGTACTACTATGGAAATCAGTATGGAGGTTCCTCAAAAGATTAGAAATGGCACCACCAGATGATCCAGGTATACCACTCCTTAGTATTTATCCTAAAGAATTAAAATCATTATACTTAGCAATATATGCATACTCACGTTTACAGCAGCTCAATTCACAGTAGCCAAAGTACCAAACCAGTATAGGTGCCCATCAATGAATGAATGGATAAAGAAAATGTGGTATATATTTGATGGAGTCTATCTTTTTCAGTCATAAAGAAGAATGAAATTATATCATCTGCAGGAAGATAGACGGAACTTGAGAACATTATGTTAAGCAAAATTAGCCAAACTTATAATAAAGTCGAGGTTGTAGGTTTGTATGAGGGAGCTAGACAGGGAAAAAGAAAGGTCAGGCTCTCATGAAAATGGAAGGCAGATCAGTAAAGGAAATTGACCAGCAGGAGGGAAAACGGGAGAAAAAGAGGGAATATTGGCCAAATTACACTGTTATATTGTGTGCATATATAGATAGGTAGTGATGAATCCCACCATTGTGTACAATTATAATGTACCAATAAAATGTGGGAAAGAATTAAAAAAGAAATTATTACTTCTAAAAAGTCTGTATCAACCTATTCACCTTATATAGTTTTTGTGCAGATTAAAATTCCAAATAACCACAAAGTGTGCTTCTAATCATTAGCTTGGAGGTGCTTAAGCTATTGTTGTTAAAAGAATATTGGATAAAAGTTTATTTGAAGTAGGTATAGAAGTGTTTCTGATCATCAAAGGAGCAGATTCATTCATTCCTAGAGTCCAGTTCCTGTCCTATCTATCTTAGTGGAAAAACTTCTAGATACCTTATCTATGTATAAGGTGGACAGTATTTGCTGATAAGGACAGGGAGGTGCTCCTATTCCTGTGAAAGTGGTATGTATAAGGTAGGAATCTGCAGGTGTTTACTTTTTGCAAATACTGGGTGGCTATCATTCCGGGGGCTTAAAGATTTAACATGATTGACAAAGCCCATCTGCTAGATCTCCAGTCCAAAGCCCAGGTACTTAGAGACTTCCAGTCTTCAAGGCTTTCTTTCCCACAGAGATGGTCAAGACTTCCTTCCACCTCCCTATCTTAGTAGGGGAAGGAGGGTAGGTCTTACAGGTAAGGAGTAGATTGGGCTCTTGACCAAGTTGTCAGGGACCTGCTACTGATCAATGGGGCTGCCCAAATCCCCTTTCTCAGTAAATTTCAACAACTCTTTCCAGCTACCACTGGCAGCTGTTTGACCTGGTTTAAGGTCCTTATCCTCTCTGAGACTTGCTTACTGCATCTGTAAATGAGGGATAATGAAATATCTACTAAGCAGGATCTTTTAAGAATTAGAGGAAATAATATAGTTAAAATATCTTACAAAGAGCATATCACAGAACAAAACCTAAATAAAAATGTATTCTCTTCTTTCTTCCCTTTGCTTTGCAATTATTAACAATTACTCTTTGACTTTTATAGATCACTTTTTTCTTATCTCTAAAATAAGGTTAAACTAAATGATTTATAATCTTGTACACTAGTGAATGTGTAAAATTCCTCCACTTGGATAGCTTCAAGACAGGAAAAGTTTATCTTTCTGTTCTTATGTAGGTGGGATTAAATAGTGCTGTGAGATTAAGAAGGGGAAATTTGATCTGGGTGTTATTGATGAGTAAGATTTTAATAAGCAAATAAGTATTGGCAGAATGAGGAAGGACATATATTCTGATGCATTGTCAGACTTAACAAAAGTGATTTGGATAAACTGATTTATGCCAAGAAAAAAAAAATTTCTCCAGAGCTACATTTGCAAACTTGAAAGAGGACCACTCAAAGGAAGCAGGAGCATGTCTCATGGGGAGCTGGGTCTCTCCTGAGCTCCCAGTGCACATAGGCAGGAATGCAGCAGACCTTGGAGGAGGCCTTACTTTCCCACTGGACAGTCATCTGCATAAGAGCAAGGACTCAGTCTGTTTTGTTTGCCAGGTGTACTTGCTGAATGTTGAACTTTGATGAATAAATGAGGATCAGTGATGCTCCTCAAATATTAATGTCTGAGTGTGGAATGTGATCCAGGAATAGAGAACTTAGTGGTATTTTTATATTAGCAAATTTCCTGGAACACTTCCTGAAGACACCCCAGAGCATTTTTGCAAATGTTGATTTTTTTTTTTAAGTGTGTACATAGTTTTTTTCTTGCCTGTTGTACAGCTGTGAGTGTGGGAGCACAATTCTCTGGGGACCTGGGCATATGTTCTCTCCCTGAGAAAATCTGGGAGAGAACCCCAAAGGACACATCCTACCCTTCTCCCAGCCAAGAAGGAAAATTCTGCCTGAAATGCTCCCTTGGTCAATGAATAAAAGTGTGAGCTGGGAAAAGATCTTCAAAAACTTATTGTGCTTTAGAACCAAGAGTGGAATTGATATATGAATTAAAATTCTAGGTTCAATCTTTGATTTCTCAAAGTAACTATCTTATCTTAAGCTCTCTAGATTTCAGTTTCTCCTCCATAAGATTAATTCAAAGGACATGTCAAGATATTGTGTAGCTTGGGCTAGAGATGCAGCTTGGTGGTTATATCCCCTGGGTGCAATACCCAGCATGGAAAAATAAATAAATTCACACATACTACTTTGTAACAAACTACTGAGTTACTAAGATGCATTGGGAATACATATCTCATGCACCTCCAACCAGTGAATGACCTAAAACCTCAAAGTGTATCCAAATTCCAGAGTCTGCAAGTTTTGCCCAAAGAACTTCCTTTTTAACCTAAAGCTTTTCTAGTTTTACGAGCTTCTCATGATAGAAATGCAGTTACTTTTTTCCCTCCTGTCTTCAGGTTTCCAATTTCAAGTGCTCCATGGGCTCACATCACTTATGTCTTTATAGCAGCTTCTGGGTTTAGATCCTTCTACTGCAGTACTGTGGTCAGAGCAATATCAGTGCACTCCTGCCTTCAAAGCTTCATCCCAAGAGCAATAGAGAGAATTTGGAAGCTTCCTTTGTGTGGGTGTGTGGAGTGTCCTTGGGATCCAAGATCCAGTTGCTCTCACCTACCAAACCTGTGCACATAGCATTCCCAAAGATTTTGCAGCCAAGTCAGCATGTGTGTCATTAAAATCAGACTGGCTACCTTTTTTTTCCCCCACAGAGATGTGTGTCCCTATTGGAGCTTATTAAAACTACCTAGACAGTGTACCATTACTTTTTTTCCTTGTATTCATGAATGACCTGTTCTTAAAAGGAACATCCAAATGGAGATCAATAATCAGTCTCTTAGTTAGGGCAGGGGGAAAAAATCCATTGGTACCTGCATTCAGCTGTGTGTAAGAGGTCTTATCATTAAAGTAGCAGCAGGTATTCATAAACCAAGCTTGCCAGCAGTGCTGGACATACAGGATTAAAATAATCATCCATCAAGCTCTGTCTCACAAATGTTTTCCTTTGACTTTTGGCAGGATCTCCAGCCTGAACATATGCCAGTTGACATGGGAACACTGAGGCCAGCAATTTAAGGATTTTCACATTTCTTGCAGTGGTAAGCTTTAAAGATATAAAAATAAAGGGCATTAAAAATTACTGGGTTCTGCCTTTTTGCACTAGATGTAAAAACTAAATTGTTTATTTATAATATTTTTAATAATACAAGTATATTTTATATATATGTATATATTATATGTATACATACAATATATATTCAATTATATTCCAGAACTACAGTAAATACAAGAGAAAATCTGTAATTCATAAAATATTAGATATAGTATTTTTCAATGGGCAAAAATAGGGAAACTAAGTACTATTTAGATTTCTTTATTTCTGCAGAGTTGGACCAAGTGGGGGAAATGGTTTTCACTTTGGACAGTGAAACTGTTTCCATTCATAACAGATACTGCTATCAGAGTATGGGGGACCACAAAGCTTAAGATCAATGGGGATAAAAAAACAGAAAAGTAATGGCTTTCAATTCTGTAGGAGGTTCTCATGCCCTTAACATGGATCACACGATTCAACTCTAAAAATCCCAAATCTGTAGTTAATTAAGTGATTGCATAAAATGAAGAATATCTGATACTGATGGCATGCACCCCACACTGGATGCTTGCTGCCAATAGAGGCACATCTGTGTGCCATTACTTGAAAAGAGAGTTAAAATGGTAAAGATATTGGAGATAGGTGGCAAATCATGTTATTGGAAGATCATTTTGAAAAGCCTTTCACTCTTCTGTATGTATGTATGTGTGAGTTTATGCACCAGTGCACACACACATACACAGATCTGAGGCCAAGTTACAATGTTGGAAATAGTAATAGTTAAACATTCACATCTTTTATGGAAGGAAGCATGGTATCTGGACATGTTTCCAATATAATGTAGAAATTGCACCATGATGTGATTGAGCAGTCAAACAAGATCATCTGGACTCCAGTGGATTCTTTGTTCCCTGCGTTGTTGAACTTAATAGATTAAGTTCAGAATTGATGCCCATTCCATTTTTCAGTTCAAGTTAAGCCAGATCTTCATAGAGTGAGGCTGTACTCAACACATGAAGCTCTCTGAGGGCTACCATTTCAATATATTTTTCTGTGTGTTTTTGAGTCCCCATTTCCAAGTGGCCTTGTAGCAGGTTCATGTTCATTGGACAACACATGACTTTCAGCTATCTGATTTGTCTACTCTTATATACTGGTTATGGCCTAATATCAGTGAATTTTTGAAAGATGTATTTTGGCAATTCGTCATTCATATTTAGTCTTCTAAGTATATTATTCTCAAATTTCCTTGCTCCTTTATCCAGTTACATTATTGCAGTAACTTTTAGTTTGTATACTCAAACTCTGTTTATGGAACAATGGAAGAATAATTGTGAAATAGCTCAGAAGATGCATCACTTAAACTGATACTTGGAACTGCCAATACAACTTCACACTTGTATATGTATAAAACTGAACGAATGTACCATTACAGTTTCTTTCATCTGAATATTATATTCCTCCTGAAAATTAAATAACTTTGCACTTGAATTTCACATTTCATTTTATGACTTAGATGCTATTTCTAAGAACTATCACCAAACCCTAGTTCCCATACATAAATCATGGTTTCCTCATATACACATGGAATTTAAGAGAATATCCTAATTAGTATTTAAAGCCCAAGTATCTCAAGGGCCAGAATTCAACTAAATAGGGATTTTTAAAATCTTAAAGGCTGAGCAATGTAAGGAAGAAAGATAAAATGGAAGAGAAACATGCATGCAATTGGTTTTAATGAAATCATAAACCTATGTGGAAATGATCCATGACTCACTTTGGGACCACGGAAGTGATAGCATACAATAGCTCATATCATCTATATCTATTTCAAATAATGTTTTTTGTTACCAAGTGAAGCTCTACCAAAGAAACTCAGTATATCAAGCTAAAGTCGTTTGCATCACTTAGGATGTGAGAGGTTTTCTTGGATGCAGCCTGGAGTTCCTCATCTCTGTAGAAGAGGAACGGCAACACTGGATTCTGTCCTACTCACAGAACACTGCCTGCCACACAAGCTTATTGGTGAAGTGGAGTGGAGTGGCAGGGCACTGAATTAGGAGTCAAGGAGTCTTCGTCCTAATCCTAAAACCATCGCTGATTTAGCTGGAGAAGTTTTTACTTCTTTTGCCTCTGAGATTTTGAATGTTTCCTAACTGTTGGGCATTCAATGTTAGTTTATAAACAGTTTAATACTCATTCCACTCCTCTGTAATCTTACCCAGAGATAAAAGTTATAAATGATAAACACTCTGAGAAATTTAAAATCACTACATAGGAGCTAGCCTGGCTAGAAAGTTTATTTCTCATTAATATGACTTGTCTGATTTGAATAGTATGTCTACAAAGCATTGTCGTTGATCTGGTCTATGTCTTCACATTGAATGAAGGTTTGCAGTTGCTCTGAGATCTAATATATTTGGATTTTCTCATTCAATTATGATAGCAACAGAAGTTAATTATTGTAACTGTCCCTGGTTTGTATCTAAACTTGTCCCTGGTGTTTATGCTGCACTGATCCCAACTGCAGTGTTCTAGAATTACTGCAAAAGAAGAGCAGGGAGAAAACAGAAGAAATGTGTGCAATACAGCCTTGTCAGCAAGACAGAAAGGAGGGGCCTCCTGGTTGATCCTTGAGTTGGATCTCCCCTTCCTCAGATCTCTTTCCCCGGGATTCTTTTCTGACGTAGACTTTTTACCCGACCAGACTGCACTTATTTCCCTGATCCTAACCTTTTCTACTAACTCCAGTTACCTTTCTCTTCTCCTTCACACCTCAGAAAGTCCTTTGCTTGTTTACAATTCAGGGCTTTTTTTTTCCAGCTATTGACCCACAGCCCTGTGCTTCCATAAATCCTGCTTTAAGTGTTTGATCTGTAAGACAAATACACCCCCATAGCCCTGAGTTTACTCTCTGACTCCGTTTCATTACGAACATTGTAGACAATCAATATGAATTTGGGGGAAATGTCTTGGGTCAAAAAATACCATTTTCTTGAAAACAATGTGGTCTTTGCACCTATTAAGAATTGTTGATGGCATGTCCTTAAAGAATAAAGCCATAATTGTTAGAAAATATAACCTAAATAATAAACAGGAAATTCCCACTATTACACATAACATTGAAAATCTTCCAGACCTCCCAGTTCATGTACTAATGTTAGAAGCAATCAAGGACTATGAATAATGGATGAAGTTAAGCATAGTGGTCCAAAATTTTATCCAGAGTGCTAGAGAAGCACGTTAACATAATGGATGTGGGTCAGAGAAATTGGCTGACATATGAATACCAACCATGAGTAGCATCTACTTACTTTTTTTTTTTTTAGGGATAAAATGTGTATACTATTCAAAGGTCACCATTGGGAAGATGCTTACCTATGTGCACAATCATTTTCCCTGATGGCCCCCTTTCCCAGCCCCAGGACCCCCAGACTCGTGGAAGCATCATTTGTACCTTCTATTACTATTAAAAATCACCCTTATTTCTACAAACTTATTCTCCCAAGAGAAAAAATTACTGATGGTCTCTAAAAATCTGGCGATCTTTCATTTTGTACTCACAGTACAATCCAACTTAAACTTTTGAGTCACAAAGAAATGCATCTGGGAGAACAATCAAAGAGAATTAAGATAAGAATAAAGTTAAGTATGAGAAATGTTGTCCTAAAATACTTCATACAGATTTCCATGTGATTATAACTGATCCAATTAGCCAGAAAATTAGTTTGAAGTCATCACAGCAGATCACACTACTAACAACCCAGTGAAACAGTTTTCTCAGAATCTGACAGATCTGGGTGCTTTTTGAAAATTTACAGTATTCCCAACTGAAAAGGAAATTTCTCTTTCCAATCATTGGTCTCCAACTTGGTTTCTCCCTGAAGCAAAATTGGGTGTGAGATATAATGCAGAACTCCTTAGGACCCTTCCCAGGAACAGGATCATGAATGATAGAAACTGACAGAAATTTGAGTAGGGTCTCTAAAATCTCAACCATTTTCATCAGCATTTTACTGAAGCTTCAGAAAACAGCAAGTATTTTCTATTCTAGTCACCCACACTTATTTTGCAACTGATCAAAATAACCCATGACTAACAATAGGAACGAGGGAACCACCGTATCTGCAACGGTCCCATCTATCACTCAGACATTTTTGGTGTAATAAAGTCAAAAGTGAATTTTCTTCTTTTATTTTCAAGTTTTGCATCTGACAAAATGTCATTAGAGCACAGTGACTTATGGAAAATTGGGGCGATTGGGAGCCTCTGATAAAAAGCAATCTTTACAGCACTGAGTATTCTGCAAAATTGAGGGGGAAGGGGGAAAAGAGATTTTAATAATGTCTGTTGTCTTATCAACCATCTGCAAAAATTCTAATTAAATATTTAAAGGCATTATAAAATGTACTGTAAAAGCAAAAATATGATTCTGGAAAACATTTTGTAAGAGCTTTACAATGTAAAATTTATTTCTTTTGCAATATAGAGGGTGAAGGAAACTGAGAAACAAATTGTTTGGGTGCATTGTGACTTCATCCTGACATCAGACAGAAAGACATGCTCTGACTTCCCATCCCTTGGTTATGTACTTCACCTTTTCAGCCTCTGTCTGATTGTGTGTATGTGTGTGTATGTGTGTGTGTGTGTGTGTGTGTGTGTGTGTGTGGGGACTGTCTAAGAAAGTAGGAGGGAGACATCATCAAAAGTGAAACTTTTAGAGACTATTTGAAAGGGTATGCCAATTAGACCAAACACTAATTTCCTTATGGAGTGACCATTACTGTTAAGATTACACATAATAATTCTAGAATTGTTCAAGGATTTGCTTTGTTTTTTAGTGTTTTTGTGTTGCTCAATGAACCATAATCCCATATTGTCCTAGCACCACCAGGACAATTGCTGTATCTTTGGATTCTTCTGAAATCTTGATTTCATAAAGAGGAGACCTCATTATAAAAATAGCTATCTCTAAATATTAATTTTCTATGTGAAAGGCATTTATAACTTTTTGTTTTCTCTTTCCCTAATCATTAATACATCTAGTTTTTGTTGATTCACTCATTGAACAAATATTTATTAATCATCGACTAGGTGTTGCTAAGTATTATTTTCTGTACTTGGGATATTGAAGTAAACTAAATAGATAAAAAAAAATTCCTTTTAGTGGAGAAGATGGATGATGGACAAGATAAAAGTATCTGAAATATATATCTTATATACCTGTGTATAGTTTATATAGAGATGAGTCCAAAGGACAAAATTAGGGAAGGAAATATGAAATGTCAGAGGGAAGGTTGGGTTTTTTATAGGATGGACTCATAAAGATTTTATAAGTAGTTACCTTCTAAAGAAAGACTTGAAGGAAATGAGGGGACAAGTCAGGCAGATATCTGTGAAAAGATTATTCTAGGCAGAGAGAATAAGTGGAAAGGTCCTAAGACAAGAAAGGTACCTGGTGTATTTGAAAGAAAAGCAAGGGAGCCATTCAGGTTGGATCTGTATGAAGGAGGGAGATATGGTAGGAGATAGGGTTAGAGAAGTAATGTGCAGCCAGATCATGTAGGGCCTTTGCAGTGAGATTGGAAGGCATTGGGGGGTTTTGAATAAAGGAGTGGCATAGTTTATCTGACTTCCATTCTTACAAGGATCAGTTTGGCTGCCATACTGAGTGTGTCCTGGTCTGGTTGGACTGCTATAATAAAATATTATAAATGATGTGGCTTATAAAAACAGAAATCTATTTCTCATATTCTAGGAGCTGTAGAGTCCAAGATCAAGACACTAGAAAAATCACTGTCTTATGAGGGCCCACTTCGTGTTTCCTAGACAGTCTTCTCAGTGTCTTCAAGATCTTGGGCATGGCAAGGAAGCTCTGTGGAATTGGACACTAATCCCATTCCACCCACCCTCTTGAGCTAATCAGCTCCCGAAGGCTACACCACTGAAAGCCATCACCTTGAGGGGTAGGATTTCAATATATGAATTTGGGGGAGACATAAAATATTGAGATCATAACAGAAAGGGAGGTGACACATGGTGCAGGCAAAGAACACACAAGTGGGTAGATACTCAGGAGGGGCAGCTCCAATAATTTTACAGAGAGAGAGGGTGGGGATCTTTGTCTAGGTGGAAAGACTGACCTTGACTAAGAAGATGAAGAACTTGTCTTTAGGAATAGGATAGATGTGAATAGGTAGGCAAATGTGCATGAGAATTCCCTTTTGATTATCAGATATCAGGCACCTTAGGCTGCATGAGTACAGGTACTGAGTGGTCCCCTGAGTGGACTTAAAGAGGGCTATGACTTCACAAAAATAAAAAGAAGAGCTAAGTTAAAATTATAATGGTGAGGTGTGGAATTTAAGCTGGAAAAAGTGGGAAAAGAGGATATTATGGGACAGCTATATCACAGGGACAAAGAGAAAATAGATTTCAGGTCCTTCCGGGAGTATAGAATTGTAGGAATTAGGTGCTAATGGGAGCCATCAGAGGAAATAAGAAGTCATGATCAGAGAAAGTAATATTTGAAGTTGAGATTTTTTAGAGGCTGCAGTTATTGATAACCACAAGGTCAAAGATATGACCTTCTGGAAGTGAGTGACTCCAGAAGGGCAGCTGATAGAATCTCTGAAGAGATGAACACCAGGAACCTAGGAGACAGGATGTTGTGAAGAATCATGCCATTATATGTAAAAACAGCCAAATCAGAGAAGTTTTAGAGAGTGATTATGACCCAAGTGCTAAAATCTCTAATGAGTGGAAGAGGAATGCACTGGAAAAGTACTGACAGAGGTACGGGGTGACTGTAGCACAATGGCATGGAACAGAAAACTGAGGTTTTATTTGGGAAGAATAAATGCCCACACCAGGTGTCACTTCCCTTTCTGTTATGATCGTAAGGGGGAGAGTCTGGAGGCATTAATGAAGGGCAAACTAGATGCCTACCATCCTTTCAGGCTCCTTGGTAAGAAGAATCAAGGAGGGTAAGCACTACCTGTTGAAAGAGCTTCACTGGAGTCAGTGTTACATGGGAAACATGGGTTTCAACTAGTGCGAAAAGGTTAAAAAGGGAAGTTTCCAAAGGAAGCTGAAAATGAGCCGATTTACTGGTGATTGTAAACCCCAGAGAGTTCAGTGAAAGGTTTTCAGGAGGTTATGGGGCCAAGATCAAAACAGGAATGAATGAAGTCATGTGGGGTTTGGAGAAGAGGTGATAAGAGATGACCTGGAAGTCCTGGGCTAATGTGGCCACTGAGTGGCAGAAGCCGATAAAGCTGGCCTTCTCTGGAGCAAGTGGTGTGGTGAGGCGGTGTATGGAGGGGAAGGAGAGTTATGTGCAATGGCTGAGGTGGGAGGCAGACCTATCCAGGATTTGGAGGGTTCTGCGGTGGCCATTTGATGTTGTTGAGTAGACCTTGTCTTTGAAAGGATGCTGTGGCTCAGAACACACCTGAGGCGACAGTGGCCTCCAGCTTGTGGTCTTATACACTGAACAGACCACTCCTTCCAAATTCGCCATTATTGAGCCCAGTGGTTCCCCTTTACCCACTTTAACTTCTTTTATCTACAGAACATCCCACTATCTGACTCCTCACCTAGAGACCCTACTGTGAGAACTATTATTGCACTTCATGACATTTTTTCATGATCTTTGTGCCAGTTCTCTCTCAGCAACCTGTTTGTAAATCCTCCTCTCTCCAGTTTTCTGCCCTAAACCATGTCATTCCTTGATCCAATGAGTGAATATATAACTGCCCACAGCCCACCTTCTCCACTTCTCGTTCTTTTGGTGTGTGCATTCTCTTGCTCATCTTCCATTTTGTGGATTCTGAACTAGGTGAAGGTGTGTGCTTTGCAAACTCGAGTGACTCTTCTCTTCAATCTGACCTTCTGCCTTTGCAAAACTGAATTGAGAACTGCAGCTGCATCATAAATGACCCTTGACCTCTCCTCATTCCACGTGAGACACTTCTAAAACCGACATTGTTTTGGAAGGGATGGTATTCATAATATTCACAGAGGTGTTGAACACATTACCTATGGTCAGTCACTCCGTGAGATGAAAATGCAAGCTGTGGTTAAGTCTAAACCCTCAAGTCCACTATCTCTGAAAAGTAAAGCTGCTTTCTGCTTCTGGCTTTAGGGGCAACTATTCAGTTCTCTGAGGAAAAAGAAAAAAAAATATACACACTCACACATAGGAAACTGATATGAGTAGAATCAGGATCACAATTAGTGGCACAGATCATCAGTACTACAGGGATTATTTTGAACCTTAAAATTGCCATTCCTTTTCTTCTCTTACAATGCAGAGATACTGCAAGGATTTTAAGATGTAATATTTTTGTACTTTTTCTGGTAAGTGAATGCTATGAATCAGCAAAGAACACATGATTTAGATGAATGAACTTTTCTTAACAGTTGAAATTATTCATTATTCATTCTCTCCTCTACGGCTGGTTATTTCTCTATCCCCATCCAACGACAAGATTCAATCTTGTTGTACTCCTCAATCTCCCTTAATAGGCTTCCCACCACCTGCTGTTTCAGAGACAGTGTGATATAGAGGTAAGAGCATGGGATGTGACATCAAAGGGCTGGTATTTAAATTCTGACTCTGCTATTTACCAGCTATACAATGTGGAGGAAGTTACCCATGTGCTATATCCTCTTCTGTTTTCTTATCAGAGGGTTGCTGTGTTTAACCAGGCTAATCATTTGCAAATGCTCAGCACTTATAAATAGTAGGTGCTCAGTAAATACACACTCATAATTTTTGCTTATCATCTACTTTTTGGTTTTGGCTTCGGGTTGTGGATTAGTTTTCATGTCTTATAGTTTATGTTTTTCTGGCCTTCTCAACCATTTGCTCTTTCTGTCTCAGTATTTTTGCCTTCTGTTGTCTTTGTACAACAATGAGTGAATGCTATATTAGGTTAGCTTCATAGTTGGGATGAGATGGTATTTGGACCTCTCTTGAGGAGGATCTGAAGAAAAGGTACAAATGGCATGTATGTCCAAAACTAAATGTTCATGGGGTTGAGAAGATGAGCTGATGGGAATCTGAGTGTTAGTTGATGGTATAAAGTTTTCATAAACCAAACCTTTACCAATGTCCACAGTATGTGCAACCACCAAGAAGTGAAATAGCATTTGTTTGTCCTTTCCAGATCTATCAATTAATAAAAGGAAACCCTTTGTTTTTATATAATTATAGATATGTCATATCATAGTATGCAATTTTATTTCATAACCTATTTTCCTGAGCACACAGGCAGAAACATTTAGGAATTGCAAAGACAGAAAAATGGCCAAAGAGTACTCCATACTGAACCCCATACTGAAGAGTTAAAATAATCCATTTGATAGTTATCTCTTTGCTTTTGATAGTGCAAACCAAAGGACAGGGGATTTGAATTTAACACTTCCCTGTTTGAGCTTGTTCTCTCTTATGCTATATACTGTTAAGAATTTTTGATCAGCTATTATGGAATTAAAAACCATCTTTAAGTGATGAAATATGTACAATGAATCTCCAAACAGTACAGACAGTTGAAACAGATAAACATCCAGCTCAATTTCTTGACTGGTGCTATCTTTTCAAAACAACTGGGTATTCCATGTCATTAAAACAGCAGAGAGAAAAAAGAATACCCTCTGCCTGCCTGTGTGTCTTTGGTCATCTTTTCACACTCCATTAGAGGCTTTATCCAACTTTTGTATTCAGACTTTATTGTATTTTCCTAGTGCTAGAAGAAACTTCAATGAGGACATGATGAATGTCCATATTAAATCGAGTCCCCCGCCCCTTTTTAATTAAGTTCATTTAAATTTAATTTTGTCATTTTACTTCAGTAAACCATATGACTCCAGATGTTGGTTGCACTCTTTCTTATTTCTGTTCCCATATAATTGTACCTGTAAAAGATTTATAGCTGCAAGAGACATTTTGGAACCTTTTAGAGCATTTTCAGCATATGTTTCATGGATGACTGGTAACATGAACAATTAACATCCCAAAATGTTGTTCTGCTCTCCAGAATATTTTTAATGGGATAAGTTATTTTTATTAGGTTGAACTTTAAACAAATAATCATCTTAAAGGAAACATTATCATCAAAATAACTCAATTGAAACGGAAGGCCAACCCTCAAAGAAAATTGATAAGAGTAAGAAGAAAAGACCTTCAGGATTAAAGAGCCTTTTACAAAGATGTATAAACAACAGGTGAAGACTGGCCTTTTGCTGAAACAAGCTTTGCAAACAGAGTTCCTGTGCCTTCCACAGACCGAGCTCCTGGTAATGTGTGTGCTGCCTTGCATGCAGGATTGAATGATGGGCCTTACCTCTTCTGCTTGGGGAACATTTAACTCCAGCCTTCAGCAGCAGAGCACTTAGGTGAAGGAGGACTACTACAGCAACACCTGCTTTGCAAACCCAAAATGGGCTTCACAGGTGCACATGTATATTTTAGAACCATATAGCTGCCTTGGAGCCCCAGACTTCCAATGTTGATAAATGATCGTTAGCTCATGTCAGGCATTCTTAACCACACACACAAAACAAAGATTGTTAGTAAATAGCCCTTCCTGTTGCAGGAGTTCTTTCAATGCTACAATTGCTCTGAATCTGCCTCCTGTTTCTTAGACAAAGCATATCTAAAAACATACTTGATAGCCCACCTGGGATCTTGTCTAATGAAGCTCCAGTCCTCATCAAAGAAACATATACTACAATTAAACCTTTAGACGACATGCACAAGAAAAAGAGCAACTACAAATTCACAAGCAAAAGGAATCAATTTTTTCCTCAAGTGAAAAATTATACTTCATGTTTTGGATATACTGTAGTGTGTCTTGATATATAAGAAATATTCACCACTGCAGTAGCAAATTAAATTATGGATTTTTCTTCAGACTTTAGGGACGCAGGAAGTGAGCTCTAAGTTTATTCTTTCATAGTCTTGTTTTGCCTTTATAGGTGTTTGTGTATACATCGGAGGTGACTTATATCTAA
The DNA here is from genome assembly GCF_047511675.1 of Marmota flaviventris. Taxonomy (NCBI): domain Eukaryota; kingdom Metazoa; phylum Chordata; class Mammalia; order Rodentia; family Sciuridae; genus Marmota; species Marmota flaviventris. Next base: position 95,234,268 of record NC_092499.1, read on the forward strand.
AAACCACTTGAGCTTGGCATTCCAGTTTCTAAGTGCTCGTCTTGCTTTTAGCACTAAAAAAACTCTACAATTCCTTAAAAATAACACCCTTAGGACTAGGTCGAGATATGTTTGTCCATAATTAAGAGACAAGGAACACAATTCTCTTCTTATTTCTAATAAATTAAAAAAAAAAAGCTCATAGGAGATTCTGTTAAGTCACAGAATTTTTCAACTTTACTATATTTTAAGAAGAAACAAGTGAAGGCCTAGAAAAAGAAACACCATCTGACATTCCAAATGGTACCCAGCATGTATAGAATTAGGAAGTTGTCAGGTTACTCAATTTGCTCAGAGAATAACTGTAAGAGGCAAAGTACCCTTGAAACACCCTGTGTCTGAAAGAGGACTTGGTGATTACTTACCGATACCTCAAATTTATGCTGGGAATTCAAAAATAAATATCTACCATGAAAATATAAAGAGAGGAAATTGGAATATAGACAGATATAAAATATTGGATACATTCTAAGTAAAAAGGAAATTAGTTTTGAAAATAAAAAAAAATATGCTTTCAATTGCTTCTACAGATCATTGATGATGAAATAAAATAGATTTTAATTAAATATTATTTTGATCTATCCTAAGCTTTGGTCAGATCAGAACATCAGTTTACAGTAAATGTCCAAGACACACTCTGTCTTACGTTCATTTATGTTGTCATCTATTTATTTATCTATTCATACACTATGAATGTACTGAGTACTTCTTGGTGCAAGGCAAGTGGGAAGAGCCTCAGAAACCTGGTGGGAGAGTCTATTGGGTTCCTGCTAATATAGGAAGACTAGATGTTATAGGGCACATGGAGCCTGTGTGGACCCTCCATGCTGGCCTGCAAGGCTTGTGGCTCAGCAGGACCTCTCACAAGAAGGTGGGCTTGTTCAGTGTGTTGTGCTTCTGCCCTTGCATCTCTCTAACACAGTATCAGTGTGGTTTGATATTCCACACATTCCTCTTAAATGCCATGGTTCACTGGACTTGAATGGTAAAAGGACCTTTTCTTCCACTTCCAGCTTTTCATCAAATCCAGGGTGCCAGGACTGGATTTCTTCTCTTCAGTGTATAATCTAAAGTCTTCCTTCTAATTTCCCAGCCCCATAAACACCTGTTCTAATTACTTTTAATCATTCTCTGTTGGAGATTTTTGTGTGTTTATTAGCTATTGGCAGGTGTTTCATAATAATTAGAAGAAAGAACCTATAAGACACTCCTTAGTTATGCTCTATGTACTAATAAATATGTACTTTGTCTACTTGTCTCATACCTTCCAAGTCTTTTTGCAATGTTCACAAATTATACAAAAATATACACACATATTTTGTACTACTTGGGACCTGCAATAGCTGAGTAGAGAAGTTTCAATAGTTCATTTGTTCAATTTTGTTTGATTTTGTTGTTTAATATTTCCCTATTTTAACAGAAGAACCTGCAGAGCTTATGATGCAGAGTAAAACACAATAGATTCAGTTTTAATAATCAGTGCCCTGCATGAAAGTATATGGAGTAATGGGCCAACTCTTTTCTGGCTCTGACACATGGGACACATGAGGATGTGGTCTTTCTATAGGGAAGAATAGGGCCTTGGGACCATTGCTAGTAAAGTCTGTCTTCCTAACAGTTGCTAGTTAAAAAGCATAGAAGCACAGAAAGAAATATTTGAAGATAAGTTTTAGTCTTTTATTAACATTTTCTTTAACATATAAAAGTACATCCCTGATGTGCACTTCCTACAGGGTATAGAAACTCAAACTCTCTCACACAGATACATAATACCAAATATTTTTCTCCAAGTGCAGCCCAACACTAGACAGGACTAGTTTGAGTATGTTTTGTAATATCTTAAGAACTGTTGTGATTTTTATTCTTGTTACCATTGTGGCAATGAACTGTATAAAATGAATAGTTTTTTTTTTCCTGCTAGATTCAAGTTCTGTTAAAAAGACATAATGATCATTTTACTGATAGGGTTTAAATGGTAGAAAATTGCATGCTTCTTTATATGGGTTACATTATTGTAAAAAGGAATTAATAAGTCAGATATCAAATATAATTTCCAATACCAGTTGGGTGTAATAAGACATATTTGCAATTTTTTATGATAGTATTGATGTAAGATCCATTTTCAGTGATAGCATCATTTCATCGAATTTAAACATTGCAATTAGCCACAATATGAATCACTTTAATAGGAAGAATGGAGGGATTAATGGATATCAGTATTGCTCCAAATCCTAGGACACAAGAGATACTGTCCAATGTGATGATCTTTCAGTCACCGAGTTTGGGAAACACTGCACCACACACTCGCTATGTGTTGCACATTCCACAGTTTAAGGGGTCTGGAATGTCTGCACACTCATCTGGAGTCACAGCCAGCAAGAATGAGCAATGGTAGGTTAAACATTCTGAGAAACATTGCATTTTAACATGTTCTAATCTAGCATTTCCCAAACTTATGGCTCTTCTTTCTGTCATATTTTATAACATCCCTTGGAATTATGATCCCATGGAAAACACTTCGGGAAACATTGATCTCCATAATATTACCCCTTACATGATAAATAAATTTATTTTTAAAAAGGAGATAGAAATACACATAGCAAAGAATGCTGGACCTGACATTAGATTCCTGCCTGTCCTCTACTTCACAAATGACCTTGGAGATACCATTTAAACTTGCTGTGAAGTGGTAATAGTGTCACCTTTTCCAACTCAAAGGGGGATGCTGAGTACAAATTCCAAATGAGCTAGTGCTTTATAAGCCTTGTATAAACCACAATGCACTCTCATTTATGGTAATTATTATTATCACCATCATCATCATCATATTAACTCTAAGAGCTGTGCCCCGAAAGCAGTGAAGAAATTCTTACTTATTCTTTTGGAGCCTTTTCTCATTTGTTAAACTATGTTGTCAGCCCTCTCTGAAGAGGCTAAGAGGAATTTTATATTCTTCTGAGAGAAAAAAGGAATGAAATGGCATATATGAAACAAGATAATAAAAAATTGCTTTCAGACAAATTACTTTGAAATAGATAGCTGTCCGGAAGTGGTCCAAGATTCAGGTGTTTTATCATATTATACAAGAGACTTACTTTAAAAATATGTAGAAAAAGAGAGAAACTGAGCATTATTAATTACCATAATTAATAGGTGAATTTAGATGTAAAACTGCCTATCTACCTACTCATTACAATAGAGACAATGAAATACCAATAAATCAACCACTTAGAATTTATTTAACACATAATATATGCCCAGCACCATGGAACATAAAGAGATGTATTATGAATGCACATTAAAGGCCTTACAGTCTCATTGTGGAGCTACTATAAACATGTGATATAAATAGACATCAATCAATGCCAGCTTTGTAGAATACCAAAGTTTTTCTTTGTAGAATACCAGTTACAGCTGCAAAACTAATTGAAAGAACAAAAGGAGTTCTAGAAATACGGAGGTAGAATGGTCTTCAATTGCAGATTGGGCTTTGAGCTAGTCCTTAAAAGTGGGTAAGATGAGTATCTCTGATTTTTGTCTCCCCTGAACTTGGTATTATTTATATACATTGCATATTGTATCTAGTAAGTACTCGGATACTCAACATAGTTGTGTTATACAATTGTATAAATAAATGAGAGAATGGGAGGAAGAACATTTCCAGTGAAATAAAGCATCTATCCCACAAAGACCAGAGCAAGTCCTAGTGAGTGTGAAGATTCCTGTGGAGATGTGCAAGCCTGTGGCCTACTACTTCCAGGAAGTGGGTCACCTAAAGGTAGCAGTGATAGCGTGCGGACAATACCAGGGTTACCACTAGAAGTCACCAGCTGCCCAGTTCCTGACTCTGCTTCTCACTATCTGTGGGACTACAGGTAAATTGCTTATGTCTTCTGATTTCTCTTATTCATAATGTGCTTTCTTCTCAGCATCACAATAGGGATCAAATAAAATTTGGGGAAATAAGTAAAATATTAGGCAGTGGTGAGGTATTATTATTATTACACGTGGAAGTGAGGTGATGCCCCAAGATGTCATAGAATATACAATTTAACCAATCCTGAAAAGTCTTGTGTAAATTGTTAAGAGAATTTTATTTGACTTAGATTTGCAATATATTTGAGCATATTGTACTGCAACTCTACTGAATATTTGCATATTTCCTGGTCAGGCAATGGAATACTAATAAAATTGTGCACTAGCTGCAAGTGCCTTGAGTGTGAGAAAACAACTGCCTGGGAAGGGACTTACTGGATACACAGTATCTTTTGAAACAACTTTTGTTACACTGTGTGGCCAAGGCCACAGTCTCCATCCTGTCAAAGTCCATTAATAACTAAAATGGTCCAAGGCTGTTTTTAAGATTTTTTTCAAATGATGCCTATTTTTGTCCCTGGGAAGTTTGAAGCTCTCAGATGTTTGTGACTAACCCAGTTGACCTTCCTGACTGGAAAATTAGAATTCTGGGTGTTGGTAGTAACTGTGTGTCCACCTCTGCCAAGTTTTTCTTCAGTTTTTGCACCTTTAAATGTTGTAACACAGACAAGGCTCCTGTGTGTTGGTTTGGAGCCTGCTATCATGAGTACACACAGCTATATTGAATGTGAAAGACTCCCTTGTGGGTTCCAACCTGGTTTAGCAGCCATTCAGGGTGCTTGTGCCTTTAGCATCCTGTGGTGCTGGACCTTTCTCAGAGTGAGTGATAAGAATAGAAGTACAGTGCTCCTTGGTTGATCTGCTATAGAGAAAAAAAAAAAAAAAAAAGAAAGAAATCAAATTCTTTTCTGCCAGGATGGTAGTAGGGGAGTGCTCATAGTTTGCCTTGGGGCCCAGTTTTACTTGCATGATTGCTGCAGACCCTCCCTTCCTTGATGTATATTTTTGGTTGTGTGATCATTTAGTAAGTGTTTTGTTTTTCTGTCACATCTAATCAGGCTGGGGGCTGGTCTGACAAACGCAAGTTAATTGTGCCTCTCCAAACTGAAATACGTATTTTTTAAAAAATTACAATAGATGCAAGGGCAAAAACAAGGGAAGGACAATGTGAGCTGAGTCTCCTGCTTGGCAGGTCAGATGATCCAGTGTGTGTTACTGGAAATGCCAAGGCAAAGTAGAGAGATAAGCACTTTCTCCCCATGCCTTTATCCCCACCCTATCTCCCCACAGCCCTCAGAAATGTTCCAAAGTTCAGGTGAACAAATGACAAAATTTGAAGAAAGCTCTAGGCTTTGTAAATTTTATGGACATGTCCTATTTTCTTACTGTCAGCAAAAATGCAACATTTTCAAGATGAAAAGTAAAGCATTAAGTAGTGAGTGCCTTTCATGAAGAGATGACAAAGACCAGGTCAAAAACTTCTACCCCTTCTCAATCTTCACCATCCCTCTGCCATTTCATCAGTGCAGCCTGGGGACAGGTGGGGTGGGGGTGCCAAACTGTAGGAGCAAGCAGCAGTGCCTGAGAAGACAACAGCAGACTAGCAAAGCTGAGCTGGCCAAGAGCCCAAGCCACATGGTTCTCTTATGAGATGAGCCATACCAGCCAGTTCTCTGGGTCGCAGATGGTGTCATTGTTAAAGACATTAAAGAATCAATAACCCCTACATAGGTGCGACTCTTTGAGTGCTCAAAATATAATTATTTTTGGTCATCTTGGTTGAACTAAACTTTTACTTTGTTGTTGTTGTTAAAGAACACAGACAAAACCTGTTGGGTTCATGGTCTCCCTTTTGAGAGAGATAGCTATTCATGCATAAGGTGTATTATAACAGTCTTAAGATTGCTCTTTAAAGTTTTTTATTTTTAGGCTTTGACCACATAGTTGAGTATTATTATTATGTTTATTATAGTAAATCAAATTTAATATTATAAATAATAAAAAAAATCTGTTTAGAAGGATATCCTTCAAATTATCATTTCAAAGCATAGTTTGAGCATAGCATCACAGTTTAAACACCCTCCCTTCCTTTCCAAGCATTGCTTAGAGCCTAATTGGCCTCAACCTCAAATCTGTACCCCTTACTCCATTACATTCTGATGAATATAATTTTGTCTCTGTAGCTCTTCCCATTATTCAGCAAACCTACATCCTCCCACAGTGTTCCCAAATTGCCCACTAACCACAGCTTCTTGGTTGACAAGAATGAAGTTGTGGGCTGCAGATAGGGCTGGCTGGCAACACTGCCACCATGGACACCAGGGACAATGTTTTGTCATTGCCCCTTGAGGTCCAGCATGTAGATGTGCATGAATCATGCTGGCCCCAATTCCAAGGCCACCCACAAAAATGCTTCCTGTGTGATCTGGTTTGAATGGCTCCTGTTCATTTTCATGCACAGAAGAAATGCACAGTTAAGATATAGTGCAATTGAAAATGCCTCAGACATCAAGACAGGTCTTATGTGACTAAGAGATATCTCAGTGTTTCTGCTGACACAAGGATAATAATAATAAATAAGCCCCTTATTTATTTCATAAGTGTCTTCTGTGTATACACAAACTTTACATTCATTGAGACCATCTTGAAATGTGTTAAAAGTATCAATGTTTTCTTTTTATTCTTCTGAATACTCACCCCCCAACTACCATCAATGATATGTGGCTGGGTTGCGGTGATATTGCAGGGCATCAAGTGGTGTGTGAGGCCACCAAGCCCTGAAAGATGTATTCTCCTTTAAGAGGAGGGCTGCGTGCTCACAAAGTCATGAATAATCCAGAAGAGCCAAGTGCAATTTCAAACCTGCTAATGTACTCCTAGAAAACAACTGGCAGGAGAACCAGTGTCCATTCCACAAAATCATTTAGATCTGATTCTTACATCTTCTCTCTTTACAACATGGAGACAAGAAGAGAAGTAGGGACAGTGTTTTCCTGAATAGACATGGCTTATAAATATGGGTCAGCAAAAACAAATGAAGAGGGGTTTATGTTTAGACTAGTGAAAACTTAGAGACATCATTTTTCTTATTAAAATGAGAGTTTCTGTTTCATTGTCTCTTTTTCTCCCTTTTTTAATTTCTGCCAGCTCCCCCAACACATTTTATCTTTTTTTGTGTATGTACACACATACACAGTAAGTGATCATCCAGGAGGAAAAAAAAGGTGCATCAACTTCCGTGGTTTGGTCTGAGAAGAAGCAAAAGAGGCAAATGCACTAGGGAGACATTGTAACCATACTACAGATGAAAAGGCAGCTCTAATACCAGCTGCCCACTCTAAGTTATGTGCTAGTCTGGGCGTCTCTCAGGGGAACCACTCTATTTTCCAAATTAAAACAATCCAGTTTAGCAAAGCTGAAAATTGGAATGATCAAATATAAGTTCTTTTTGCCTTGGTGAAAGTATTTTCAAAATGTAAAAGATTGCAGGGCATGGTAGGGCACATGTGTAATCCCAGCGGCTCCAGAGGCTGAGGCAGGAGGATCCTGAGTTCAAAGCCAGTCTCAGCTAAAGCAAGGCACTAAGCAACTCAGTGATACCCTGTTTCTAAATAAAATACAAAATAGGGCTGGGGATGTGGCTCAGTGGTTGAGTGCCCCTGAGTTCTATCCCCTGTACTTAAGAAAAAAAAAAGTAAAAAAAATATTTTTAGAACCATGAAATAAACTAAACCACCAGTGATTCATCACAAACTTAATGAGTTTTTTTTTTTTTTTTAATTTGGTGTGTTTGTTTCCTTTTTAAAGGTTTGGATAAAATGATTCATTGTTCGTGAGTAGATTCTTCTAATATTTGTAGGGTATTCAAAAAAAATGACTCCTTCCACAAAAATGTACTGAAAATTGTGCCAGGTCTGTGTGAAGTTCTGAGAAACAGTGGTATATCACTATTTATAAGCTATAAATAGATTACAGCTATAATTATCAATTGTGATAAATGCTATTGGTTCTATATAGACATTGTCACTTTCTTCTTAAATATACTTTTAATTTCTTTCACTAAGCTCTTTCCACAGACAGTGCAAATGTAAGCTTGAATTAGACCTTTCAGTTATTCGCGTTAATGAATGCTAATAAAAGGTTTTGCATTTTTTGTCCTTAGACATATATCCAACTATTTACCTATTACACATATATCCATGCATACTATTATAAAATATGTCTTCTAAAGAATAGATTGTTTTGCAGATTAATAGTGACAAAAGTAAACAGGGAGATTGGAGGGTGTTGCCTGATTCATACATCTTCCGAAACTTGGAGTTCTTGGGTAGCTCTTATTCTCTTTATTCTCTTTCCAGAGCATAGTGGGGCAGACATAAAATATGGCCTAATGGTCAGAATCAATTTAATTATAAGATGTAAAGGATATTAAGGAAAAATACATCATCAGTACTGTGAGAGTCATATTCTAGCCTGAGATCCTTTATGTTTTTGAAAATGCAAACTATGAGATAGGCTTTCAGTAATTACATCAAAATACTGAATGTTAAGATTTTTAGCAAGAAGCAATGTAAGTTATCATCATCACAATAAATTCCAACATCCCAACAAATTCAGCTAACATCATAAATGGTATTGATGGGATGACAGAAGAAAAGCAACAACGCTAAATTGAAACAAGACAACAATCTAGGCATTAAATAGTGAGTCCACAATAAAGACTGTGGTAGTGTTAATAGAAAATGAAAATAATGTGTAATAAATTTCACAGAATGATTCATTGGGGGTGGGGCTGAAGGACAGAGAGGAGAACAAGATAACTGTGGTTTTGAGCATGGTGATGAATATTGGCTAGATTGACAGAAATAAGAAAACTTGAAGGAAGCAGTTTGGGGACAAGAGTTTAACCCTGTTGAATTGGTGCATCCTGGCCCCTACTGGTTGAAATACTCCCCCTCCCCCAACTGGTGGTGAGCTGGACTGAAGCAAGGAGCAGAGAGTCCTGACTCCAAAGGAATAAACTATCTGAAGCAAAGCAGAAACTTTCTCCTTCTTCTATCCTCCACCCCTCTGTCTCATTTTTGGCTACATGACATCCTAACAATATTGTCCTGTTTTCATTGTTCTGGTTGCTTTTGCAAACAGTGATATATAAACGTCACTTTTTTTTTTTTCTTCTCCGTCTTCAGAAAGATGGAATACAGGCGAGTGATAGACTGCTGGGCTGAAGCTGCTTCATGAGTCAAGTCTGTGTTTGATCTAACTCTGTACCCTACACAGCACATGAATAATGTCTGGTATATAGCATTCATTTTACAAATGGATAATGTGTGGTCCCCACATGGCATAGTGCCCTCTGAATCACATGTGAGGGCCCATTGACTAACCCAGAATCAATTCGAGGATGAGGCCTAGTGCATAAGAGGAATATGTGTGTTTATATCAGTGTGTTCTTTGTAAGAAATAGGCCAGATGGGAAGAAAAAGGGGCTTTCCTTTGACCTTTCAGAGGGATAAACACAGCTGGTCATCAGGAAGAACACACACACACACACACACACACACACACACACTCACATACACACACACACACACATTCAACCACCACCACAGTTCTCTGACAGCTTTATCTTGATCCCAAAGGAAGATAATAAATGTTAAAAATATATCAATGAACTGTAAATTCCTGGAGAGTGGCCAGATTTTAAACTTAACCATGTTAGAAACATCACATTGGATTCGAGTTTCAGTTCCTTTCTATAGCTTGAGTTAGTCTTTAGATTGTGTGGTTAACAGTAGGTGGTGGGAGAGCTAGGTTCTTCTTGGAAGGCCATACATGAAAAGGCCATTTTACTGGATGGAAGAGGAAATACCCCCAAGGACAGTGTGCAGCTTCCGTGAGTGCAGGCAGCCCATCAGTGAGCTCTCCATCCCTCTCACTCCTTCAGACAATTAATGATGAGGAGCGAGCTCCCCTTCACTCTGAAACGGACTTCCATGATACAGCTTGCCTCCACAGAATGCTAGAAGCTGTTTTTCCACCTGTGTGCTGTTCTATAGTCTCTCAAAGGCCCTGATGAAAAACACTGAACTGCATGTGGCAAGTCTGGTTGCATGTGGTTCCTGCCCACTTTGGCCACATTCACTTCCTGCTGAGCCCTTCAGCTAGGGAAGTCTGAATCTGCTACCTGATGGCCCTCAGAATGCTCTGGGCTCTGTTTGGTTTATTCTCATCTGGTCCTTGAGAGAGATAAGACTTACACTGGGCCCTTTCTGGATAGAGGCACTACTGACTTGAAGAAGCTCATCCTTTTCTCTGACTTATTATTAATAGTTTAGGAAGGGGCTGGTGTGTAGCTCATGGTACAGGGCATTCTTAGCATGCATGAGGCCCTATTTGATCCCCAGCACCAAAAGCCAAAGTCAGGAAAAAGAGTTTAGAAAGATTTTTTTTTCTAACTGGTTTCTCATTAACTTCTGTATATGTTTTAAATAAGAATTGTGTTTTGGATTACTTAGAACCTATCTCCAAGTTGTATTACTGACGAAACAAATGATAGTGTGGAAAAGACAAGTGTTCGCCACATATTCCTTTTATTTCTCAGCTGAGGCAGTAAGAAACCCAACCCCATGTCCATCTTTCATCTCCTGAAGGGGCTGAATGATCCGTCAGTCTCTGAATGACTGTGCAGGACAACCCTCTGCCATATTAGATACACAGGGAAAATAAAATTTTGATTGATTTGTTAAGGTATTAAGATTAAGAATTTGTTACCATGTCATTGTTAGCCTGATATGACTAATAGAAATACTATTTGTGATCCTTTAATAGACTCACAGTGACTAATATGTACTTTAAATATTTATATAAAGTGGAAATTTAATATGATATAGAGAACTGCCATGGGAAAAAACTGATCACTTGGTACAAACATTAAAAATGTATGGTTTGGTTGTCTGTCTCCCACTGACATGAAAAAGAAGATTTCATTCCTCCCTCTTAAACAGAGATTTCCAGTGGTTTCTGTGGGTACACATTTGGAGAGTCCCTTGTTGTCTGGTGCCCATTCCAAGCTGTGTCCTCTGCCCATTCAGATTACTGCAGGAACACCTGGACCTCAAGGAGTCTTGGAAAGCCCACAGTGATCCTGGGGGGCAAGAATCACTCCTTCTTAAATCTATCACTGATACAGTCATAACCCATAGAAAGCACTAATAAACATTTTCCAATGAATGAATAACTGACAGGAAGCTTTTTAAATCCTCAACTCCAGTCTCACTGAAAGTAAATTGTGTAAATTTTTCTCACAACACTTGCCTACATAATATTCATCCTACTCTTCATCTCAAATCATTCCCCACCTACAAAAGTCTGAAATTAGCATAGGAACTTAGCACTGTTTAGTTAGTTTAACTATAAAAAGAAGTGGTCTCTCTCACCTTGGAGTCCATCCTTCCAGGCTGCCTCTTAACCACACTCTCTTCTTCTGACTGAAGGAGAACCTCTGTACAGAGGCCCCAGCAGCCCTGATTTGTCTGAGTCATAGCCTGGGCAATATGATTCAGCTAATTTGCTATAATTATAAATTTTCTTTTGCCTAGAGGTGAGATGATAGAATTAAAACTTTGGGCTTATTTTTTTTTTTCTAAACCATCTCCCCCCCCCTTCTCTTTCTCCTCTCTCTCTCTCTCTCTCTCTCTCTGTCTCTCTCTCTCTGTCTCTCTCTGTCTGTCTCTCTCTCTCTTCTTTCTTTCTCTCTGTATTTCTCTCCCTTTCCCTCAATCCCCACCGCCTTCAATTTTCCTTTAAAGCACCAGTAGTCACCCTCTAAAACCATCTGATTCATGGGCTACTGTGGACGTTCTTTCTCACTTGGCCCCCTTGCTATAACTTGAGCTTCTGGCAGGATCTTAGGAAGGAGTGGGGAAATGCACTGTAAAAAGCAATCTCATTCTTAGAATTTCCAGTGTATAAATGTTACCAGATTTGGTTGTATGAATGGATTGCTTGACTTCACATATCCTAAAATTCTTTCCTTTAAAATTTATTCAATCTGCAGTTATCCCTATCTCAATTGCTTAGACCCAAACACATTGGAATTATCCTTGACTGCTCTTTCACATCTCAAATCTAATCTATTGAAAAATCCCACTGACTCTATATTGAACATCATTCTGAATCTTGGTTCTTCTTAGCACTTTCATTGCTACCACTCTGGTACAAGCCATCATCATCTCCTGACTGTAAAAGCTTCCTAAATCGTGTCTTTCCTTCTTCTCTTTGTCCCCTGGAATCTGTCAACACAGTAGAAATCAGATAATGTCACTAATCTACTCAGATCCCATAGTGGGTTTTCATCTCTCACACATTATAAAGGCAAAATCCTTACAAAAGTCTATGAAGTCCTATGAGATTTTATTCTTTCTTACCTCTCTCCCATACTTCCCTAAGGTCTCCTACCCGCTTGCTTGCTATTCCTCAGTTGAAAAATCCCCGTTATACAGCTCTTGCTTTCCTCAGACCCATCTGATGTAGTTCTGCTACAGGACCTTTGTACTTGCTGTATATGTTCTTCCTACAGATAGATACCTCCCTCATGTCCTTCAGGTCTCCTTGAATATCACCTTATTGAGGTCTACCATGTTCTTTTGCCCTTGCCCCTAACCTGGATCTCTCTAATTCTGCTTATTCAGTTAATTTTCTCCTTTATTTCACTAATCATTTGTTTCTCCCATCTAGAATGTAAACTCTGTGTAGTAGAAGATGTTTGCTCATGTGGCTCACTCTTGTATACCAAATGCCTGGAACTATATTTCTTTTTTATTTTATTTTATTTATTCTAATTTTTTATGTTTGACAGAAGAATACAGTTCAATTCATATTACACACGTAGAGCACAATTTTTCAATGTCTCTGGTTGAACACAAACTAGAGTCACACCATTCATGTCTTCATACATGTACTCAGGGTAATGATATCTATCTCATTCTACCATCATTCCTACCCCCATGCCCCCTGCCTTCCCCTTTCTCCCCTTTGCCCTCTCTAAAGTTCCTCCATTCCTTCCACACTCCCCCCACCCATCCCCATTATGAATCAGCATCCACATGTCAGAGAAAAACATTTGGCATTGTTTTACTTCACTTAGCATTATATTCTCTAGCTCCATCCATTTACCTGCAAATGCCATGATTTTGTTCTCTTTTAATGCTGAGTAATATTCCATTGTGTATATATACCACATTTTCTTTATCTATTCATCTACTGAAGGGCATCTAGGTTGGTAGAACTGTATTTCTCACAAAAATAGATACACTGAAAATACACAGTGAATATATGAATTTGATAAGGATCTATATCCCAGCAAATATCTTGCAGTAGGTAAACAGTTGAAGTCCTGGGATAACATTCTAGGGAAGAGCAGAAGGAGAAAGAATGAAAATATTTGAGCACAGATTTAAAGAGAAAAGCTAAAAATTCATCTGCGTGCCGGAGCTTTTGTGAATTTTTAATTTCTTATTTCTCTGCTGCAAAAGAGAAAGGAAATCACCTTTTATTCCTTCCACATGATAATTAGAGTACTTTGCCAATTAATTTGAGCATATACTTAGGTAATTATTTCATTAGCGATGTTTTATTTTTGTAATCAAACAATAGCTATGTACCAAGAAGTGAGTGGTTTGTGTACATATTTAATGTTTGTGACTCAGATCACTTCTATTTTTAAAAACCTACATAAACTGAATGCTTACAGTCGCTGTATTTATATAAATCAGGTCCCTAGAAGTCTTTAATTATAAACTACTCAAGATTCTGTGCTTCTGTTTACATAGTTACTAGAAACAACCGATGCGATTGGGTCTGAGCTGTGCCAGCACCATAATTTTGGACGTTCGTTCTTCTCTGGATGTGTGAACCCTCCTTTACAGAGAGAATTTATCACGTGACCTAAGTGATGATATGATCTGTACAATATCCTCTTGGCTGAGGTGTATCTTTTCATTACAGGCTTTTCTGTGCGGGATTTCTCATCGCCTTTGCAAAGGCAGAGTTGAGGGTAGAAACCATATTATTGACTAAGTGCTGATGTTATTCTCACAATCCAACACTTCATACCTAATTTCTGCCCAGTGGGTTTAGAGGCCAAGTTAAGCAGACAATAAAAATCAGATAAAAAGTAACTGTGAGGTATTAAAAAAAACAGACTCACTTAAATCTGTAAAAACCCTTCACTAGGATGCTACTAAAAATTTTTTTCCAGAAGACTACAGTTGCCAAGAGGAATTTGAATACAAAGGAGATGGTTGTTTCATTTGAGAAAGCATTCCAGGCACTAAGGAAAAAGGGTAAAAAGATATGCTGCATCCAAGACGTAGTCTCTAGGGACAGGAAGTGTCAGCCTCCAACATTTATGGAGCACATGCTTTATGATAAGTCTGGGGAGGTACATAAAAGCAAGTAGCTAAAATACAGGTAAGTGGGAGTTGGGAGAACAAGGGAGGGACGGAAACAAGGTAGTGGGTGAATATGCTATAACAGTTGTACATGTGTTAAAGATTGGATGAAGACAGCGGTTTTAGAAACAGAGGAAGGAACATGTCTAAGATGTACAAGAGAAAGTGAAATATAAGGATTTGGCAGAATGAAGAAATGCAAGAAGGAACTTAAAGATGACCTCCCAATGGGGAAGGACACAAGGGAGCTGGAGGTTATCCTTCCCATCAATAAAGCCAAGAAAAACAACATGAAAGTGGGTATTTGAAGCAAATTGGGGATAGGGATTTTTAATGATCTTGGCCATGATTATATTTCACTTACTATTGGCAAGAAATCTATGTAACAACAAGCTATGGTTAGTAAGAAATATTGGTCTGAGGATTGTGTTGGGAGAGTCAGATTCTAGCCTGTATTGGGCAGGCTTGTGGGAGTTGCTGGCCTGAAAGAAACAAAGAGCAAAGACCCCCAGCTAAACTTTGGAAGAGAAATGCCATTCACATGTGAGATGGGAGGACCACCACTTTGAGAATGAATCTGGTGGACATCAAATTCGTATAGCAGTCCTAAAAAGAAAAGGTCAAGGATCTGGTGTTGAATGATATCTAAGACAGGCCAGGCTGAGCTCAAGAATAGAAAATAGAAAATCAGAGCAGGCCATTGCTGACCTCAGAGGACTTTTTGTTCATCAATAAGAAATGCAACCGGGTTGTCTGGATGCAAAACATACAGTGGTGAGGACGCAGAGGCCATTTAGAATACATGAATTCAAATAATTTCGTACATAGAAAGGGAATGAGAAAAATAGAATGAGAATTGTGGCAAATTTTCATAGAACCTGCTGGAGACTCTATTGCTAGGACTCACATTTATAATTCTTTTCTTGACCTTTAGGAGACCAAACACTACAAGGAAACTCATCTGTTTGTCATCACCTTGTACGTAATTTGCTCTTCTTCCTTTTGCCTTTGAAATGCCACCATCCTTCTGATACTCTGCTTGACACTTACCTTTTCATGGAAGCCCTAGGAGATTAATCTTTAACAGTGTCCTGGTAGCTTTCAGACATGCACTTTGCATAATATTGTGTTGTATCCCTTTGTGAGAATCTTTCAGTTCCTTTTGTGTATGTATGAGCCATGGTACTTAAAACAGATCCACATGTCTTTCTTGACAAAATGTGTCTGGTCCCTGGGCAATCATTTATAACTCCCCCAAATATTGCTCATCTTATAGTTAACATTTAATAAAAAATAAAAACCCTCTGGAAAGTGAAAGATAAGTTAAACAGAGAAGCAAATAATGTTGGAAAGAAACCAAACCAAAATCAGAAGCAAAAAGAAATGTGTAATGTAAGTAGGGAGGGGGAGAACAAGGTGTAGTGAGAAGTGACAAAATGAAATGTTCCTGTTACAACAAGCAAGACAAATGATATGTTTATTGCTGTAAAGGAATGTAGACACAGTGTCATTTATATAATAGCTTGATATACCATTTGTCTTTTAAATGTTTATGGGCAGGAGTTTCAAAGTGCACAGCTGTCTTTTCAACCATAGATGTTGCATGATTTTTGGCAACAAGCAGATCCCAGTTGACTGAAAATAACGGGCCTTAGAAAATTCCATATACTGAAATGTTTTGTGGAATTATAGCCAATAGGTTTTATATTTTTAATGAGGTTTATTTGAATATGATCCAAACCACAATATATTATGGATATCTGTTGATATGAAACCTTTCAATCCAATGAGCAAAGCAGAGAAAGCATTTGTTGTCTGTTCAAGGCTGATTTCCAAATGGTTCTTTAGGTTGGGGTGGATGGAGAGAGGGTGGGAGACTCCACGTCTCTACACTGAGAGATCAACTTTGACCCAACATTGCTTAATTTATTTTTGGTATTGCGATAACTCAATGAGAAAATGAGCCAGGTTCTTAACTCACGAATTAAGAGCACTTTCCAGCAAGTTTTCCACACTTCTTTTAATGTGCACAGTTTCTAGCATTATAAAGGCACCTAAAATTTATCCTTCAGCATATTATAGGTAAAGTCTCTTGAAAAGAGGTTTTGAATGACTAGTAAACCTTGTATTCACAGTACATTGACAATATTTCTACTCAAGTCTTTCATGTCCATGAATATTATTCTTTATACAATCCACATTCTGAGAATCAAATTCTGAGAGTCACCAGTGCTCCCAATGTTTGTGACCTCCTTGGCATCTTGGAGATGTTTCAGGCTCAGGACTTCCCTGTTGTCTTTCTTTCTCTGTGGGCAAGCTCTAACCTTACCCTTAAAGGACATTTTCATGTGTGCATGAATTCAGAAACTTGGCTGACTTTTTTCTTGGTGGGCGCAGAAGATTTCCTCTATACCAAGAAGGAAAGAGCCTTATTCTGCAGCTGGAGATCTTAGTCTTTACCCCTACTTCCTGCCATCACCTAGCCACATGACTATGACACTTGGTCTCCACATGCCTCTTCCTTTTCTCTTTGTTCAGATAAGGGGAATGCTTGTCCTAGATTACTGTGATTTTAAAAACCAACACCTGAGCAACTGCTTACAGCAGTTTAAAATTCTGAATACTCTATGGACATTGTTTGGGCTACTAGCTTCCTTCCAAAATGTAAGGTGCTATACAAGTCCATGTTATTAGCCAGCTCAGAAATGTCAGGACCAGAAGTGCCTTGCTTTGGTCACCCTGGCATGGCCTCCTTCTCAGCTGCAACATGACAGAGTCACCTTTTCTGGGTGTTGATTTACTGTACAGAAAAAGCTTTGCTATGAAATAGAGAAAACCCTGCTACTGCACAGCAGACCCCTAAGACCTATAAATCTCTATGAATTTCAAATAGACTAGAGTTATTACTTATTGTCCCCTTCTTTCTAAGCTGTAGGTGTGTGTACCAAATAGCATTCTCCACAAGGAAAACAGGCTAATCCTTCTCTAACCAAGAGTAGTTTCAGATTATACAAAAGAGTTCACTCACTAGAAAATTAGCTTTCTTGTGCCAGTGATAGCAGGAAACTTTGTTCCAATTCAGCAAATAAAAGTGATTTCTAATCACAGAAAATGCAATGACACATATGCAACCTTGTGGCACATGGTCTTTTCCAAAGACAACCAAAACAATATTATCCATTGAATACTCTTCTCATTGAGGGTAGGGGTCCATGTGCCCTGTATTTGAAATTTGGTGAGTTCTATGCCTATGTTAACCAGTAGAAAACTGTAAAATGACCTTCAAGGCTAATTGTTAAAATGCAATATAACATTCAGTTTGCTCAGTGGGAATAGGCCTGAAAAAGTCATTGACTACCATTTGAACAATCTGATGGCTCTGAAGCCATCACGCTGAAAGGAAATCCAAACTAGCCCATGCATATTGACCAGATAGAGATCCACCAGCTCCCAGATGCTCTAACATCTGCTGTCCCAGTCACCATCTGATTGCAGCTCATGAGAAACCCCAGTCGGAACTACCTAGCTGAGCCCTTCCCAAATCCCCAATTCTCAGAAACCTGGCAGATAATCAAATGATCTCAATTTGGGGAGAGAAAAGGGAAATTGCATGGAAATGGAAGGAGACCCTCATTGTTATACAAAATTACATATAAGAGGTTGTGAGGGGAATGGGAAAAAAAACAAGGAGAGAAATGAATTACAGTAGATGGGGTAGAGAGAGAAGATGGGAGGGGAGGGGAGGGGGGATAGTAGAGGATTGGAAAGACAGCAGAATACAACAGACACTAGTATGGCAATATGTAAAAATGTGGATGTGTAACCGATGTGATTCTGCAATCTGTATTTGGGGTAAAAATGGGAGTTCATAACCCACTTGAATCTAATGTATGAAATATGATATGTCAAGAGCTTTGTAATGTTTTGAACAACAAATAAAAAAAATTAAAAAAAGAAAATGTCAACATAAACTCTTAAATAAAACTTTTAAAGAGTCGCCATCAAGGTAATCACCCAACATCAGCAACTTTGAAGGCTTTTCAGCTTTTTAATGGTAATATGGTATATTCTAATGGCAGGTCGTTTTGGGAAATTAGACAATTGTGGCTACCTACCATTGAAAATCATCTTCTTAGGATAACTAAAGATGCCTTTTATTAATAGCTCACCACTGCTAGGCTGGAATAAAGATTGCAAATAAGAACGATAAAGGTATGAATGACTTAAGAGTCACAGTGTTTTGGGGATGTAGTCAGAATCTCAACCGGAGGCCCATCTAGTTTTTAGAATCAGTCAGCATCACCCCTTTTCTGGATGGGCCCTGCACTTGACTGAAATGTGACTGAATTCCTCTGTCAACAACAGTAACTGTATCTTGGACCTTTTCCCCCATGTCGACTGCGCACAGGGTGCAGTGAGGAGCAATTCACAAGAAGTGTAACAAACTCTCGTCAAGTCGATGATCAAAACGCACTGTCACTAACGATTCCAGAAGTTTATGACTTCTGAGCAAGTGGTATAGAGGGTTACACTGGTGATATGCAAACAGGAGGAGGTGCACATCTGCTAGAATGCAAGGGTGACGCTGCGTGGAGGTGGGATATGATAAACATCCAATAACGCGCTAGGGAGTACAGAGGAACCAAGAGGTTGAGTCAGCTCGTTCTTTACCTGAGTTCTGGTGGCCCTTGATGCCAGAATAAGCTTCCAAGCATAGAAGCCACTCTGCTTCCTCATTACCGTAAGTATCAGGAGCCTATGTCATGTCACAGATAATGGGGGAAATGCTCAGTTTCCTCCAGAATGAGCTGGCCTAGGATATTTATTGGGAAAATAACAAAGTTTCTATGGGTCAGACTTAATTCCTGTTCATACCTCACAATTTAAAAATATTTTTTTAAATTTTATGTTTTGTTATTGACTCAATGTTATCATTCTATAATACTGTTACTAAAGAAAACTTGTGGAAAAATCATGGTGAGACAATAAGTAAAACACCCATCTTTACGTCACAGTAATAGGGTAACGGCTTTCATTTTAACCTGTGCCTTCTAAGGTCTTAACCTTTTATCTGTGCTGTTCACACATTGGTGATATTATGATGTACACCAGTTCACATTCTACACTTGTGGACTTCATACAGAATTTTCCTTAGCACTATTGTTACCTGCTGCATACTATTCCTTCTATGGTACCTATTGCCGAGCCAGTCACCTTTTGTAAAATGTTTAGATTGTTTTCAGTTTAGTAAAAGTGAGCTTTTCCCCCATTTTTTAATTTTTACTATTCTGGTTGAAATTTTCAACTTAAAAAAAACCACACATACACACACACACACACACACACACACACAGATGGCATTTCAGAAGTCAAGGCATGTCCTCCTCCCCCTCAGCATATGTTCATGTTCTCCATTCAAGCTCCATGTGACAAATACCACCACTTTCAAAAGGTTATGTTCAAAGGGTGAGATGGCTCACCTCTGACAGTTATATCAGCCTCATGCTGGCAACACAACACAGTCTTGAGGACAGGAATTAAACTTAAAAATACTTCAGACTCACAAGAAGTGCAAAGTGATTAACTCCCTCCTCCTTTCCCCTTGAGGAAAATGTGTAATCCTTGTGCAAGAGAAAATAAATAGCTGGGCACAGCAGTTTTCTCTCCTGCATGTAAATTTCTTCCATTCCTCACCCACTTCTGTTCTTTGTATTGTGCATCTGCTCCCGGATGATCAGGCTTGCTGGTCTGCTTCTCCCTGACAGCCTGTCCCACACCCACTCCTTGATATGTAGGCAACTAGCATTGGGGATGCTGGCCTGCACCATTGGGTGCTTGCATGGGATTGCTCTGTTCCTTGTAGGTCCCAGGATGAACAGGGACATATTGGCCTTAGAGTACATATTCATATATTTTGTGATTGCACAGCTCAATTGTATGCATATACTATATGTGGGATAATTATGTATACATCCCAGATTTTTAACAAGCGAAATGGATAGTTAGGCTTTTTAAAAATAGGAACTCCTAACACAAATACGTGTTTTACTGGTGATCACTCATTGTCATAACCTGCTGGCAGGCCCCAATCTGGTGAAAAGCAGGTATTGGTTACTTTTTTTTTTTTTTTTTTTCAGTACTGAGGATTGAGCCCAGGGCCTTGAATTTTATGTTTTGTTATTGACTCAATGTTATCATTCTCTAATACTGTTACTAAAGAATACTTGTGGAAAATCATGGTGAGACAATAAGTAAAACACCCATCTTTGCATCACAGTAATAGGGTAACATGCTCTACCACAGAGCTATATCCCTCGGTGCTATCTTTGTAACAAATCTACCCTCCTTTGGTTGAAATCCATCATGTTTCCCTCAGAAAGAGAGAGAAACAGTGGGGGGTACAGTCATTGGGTTGGCGGTGAAACATAACATTGCCTACCTTACTTATAACAGTGCTATAAGTGGGAATGTCATATGTCCTGTGTGTTGTAGTGCATTTGAGAATGCTTTCTTTGATATGGTCAGCAAAGAGATTAGGAGTTCAGCAGACCCAACCCATTATAAAATACATTTCTTTTCTTAAAAACCTGCAATAACTCCCACTTGTATGGACGATAAAGTCCAGAAATCTTCATGTGGCATCTTCCTTGCCTAATGCCTGGCCTTGCTCACCAGCTGAACCCCACATACACCCCATGCTGCAACCATTCCAACCACACACAGATCTCCACGTATGCCTTGCTCTATAGCATGTTGTTTCCTCCAGGGAAAGACCTCAACCCGCCTTAACGTGCTGGCACTGCCACTCATCCTTCAAGACCTTCTCAGTTTTGTCAGCATCTCCTTTTGAAGTTTCCCTGAGCCGTCAAGTATAATTGATCCTCTTTGCATTTGCCTCTACTAAACATGACTTACATCTGTGATCACTTCTCTCTCTGTTATCCCGAATTTAAACTTCTTTCACCCCTAAATTACTGCAAAATCCTTGTAGACAGAGCCCGTACTTTATTTGTTTCTAGCTTCTGGTATAATTCATGGTCCAGAGGAAAATTCTTGATGAATTAATGCCTTGGCATCTAAGCTGGTATCTTAAAGCCAATGTCTACTTAGCAGGTAGAAAGACACCCACACACATCCTTTCCAAACCACATGGAACATTTCCTTCTCCAAAAGAATGTGCCCAAATTTCGTCTTTTTAGAGAGGGTAAAAACATAACCTAAGAGAAGCTCAGAAGTCCATCCAAATCACTGTGCTTTTGAGGGTCTTAGACCTACACTTGCCAATAGAGGCACCACCGTTAACTTTCTGCCAGGTGCTTGCTGATTTCTTATGCTGCTCTCTTTGCCACCCTCTGTTGTTCTGGGCTCCTTTCTCCTACCTCCCACCCAGCCCAGGCATTCATTCCAGTGTATCATGAACCCTGATCTTTGTTCTTGCCTGTGTGAATGCAAAAAAGCTAGGCATTTTCCAGAAAATTATCTCAGTATGATCTGGGCTGAGCTGATCTGGGCCAAGCCATGGATATAGGGATTTTGCTCTGAGGCTTCAGTGATCTATAGCCCTGCCTTGCTAGTACATGGGAGGCCTTGGTATTGACTTCTGGAGGTCATGCCCTTTTCGCTGAGAGCCCTCAGAGAAATAATGCCTGATGAATCACTTGTTCTTCAATCTGACACATTGTTGGACCTCAGTAATATTTGTCAAATAAATGGACAGATGAATCTATTTATGATAATATTTTCCTTAATGTTGTGGGGGAAAAAAAAATGGGGGCAAATGCCCCGGAGGTTCAGTCTGGTCTGGGAGAGAATAAAGTCTCACAAAGAGAAACAAATAGAGTTTAAGTAAGTATTCTGTTGTAGAGTGTTGTCCTGTTTTCAAGAGCATGCTCACTGAGAAGGGTCCTGTCCTGCCATAGAAGCCACCAAGATGGACACCTTTTTCCAGTGAGAAGATCAGGCTCTTCTTGTCTATACTGGAATAGCCTCTGCCAGTGCCTCAAGCAGACAAAATTCTCTTTGTCTTTCCACTCTGGTCAAAATTTTCTGGGGGGTATGATGTATTTTCTGTTCAGAATCTCATTCTACAAACAAACAAACAACAAAATGGGGAAAATCACCTTTCCCCCATTTAGAGCTATGCTAAGTTCATCAATGAGAGTTATTGACATGTGCTACTTACTACAGCTACCGGCTTTGACATACTTCTCTGCATGTTTTGAAGAGACTTTGATGGAGCAAGAAATGTCTTAGGATGTAGTGAGTGAACATGCTTCCCTATTTGGACTGACTTCCCCAAGTCCAGGAACATGGTAATTTATTGAAGTTTGGGGAAAATATAGCACTTATACTCATGTTTTATTATTAAAAAACATGGGTTAAGTTTTAGCAATATTCAATATATATAGTTGAAGACTTGGAAAATAAGTATAAAGTATACCTGTGCTGGAGATAGGTTTACAAAGAAGATTTTACCAATGGATACATAACCTAAAATATGTCCAGTGCTACAGGTAATCATAGGTGTATATGCTCTGAGCCAAGAAGATCTGGAAGAGGCAGGGCTGCAGAATCCTAATGCATAAATTCGCCATGTTCATCTCTCTGCATCTAAAAAGGCAGGTTCCATCTCCTACTTGGAATTATGGGAAGGTATCACAGATCTCTTTGAACCTGGATGACCCATTCATGTCCATTGTGTTTGCCCATTTATGGGCTGACATAGGAGTAACTTGATTGAATTATTCATGAGAAAAAAGAAAAAGAAAAAGAAAACAAAGTATCCTGAGCTCCTCAGCATATGCCTCCTCGGTATAAAGAATGGGCTTTGTCTCACATGTGAAATTTGAGATTCTCCACACGTTACTAACAGTGTCTTGTTACCATCTCTTATCAGACATCCTGATCTATCAGGAAAATACCATGAATTTTTTAAGAGACTGAACACATATAATGTAATAGAGCATATTCTTTCCAAAGGAGTTATTATAAAGCTCTTTATTCCTTGTAAGAAAATCCCTAAATACATATTTATAATATGTATTAGAAGTCTCTAAATGCATATTCAGATGACAAGTTATGTATTTAGCTATCCCAGAGCACTTATTTTAAAATGTTACAAAGAATTAGAGAAACTCCCAGAGACTCATCAGGGTTTCACTAACTATGAAGCCAGTGAGAGTTATTCTAAGAAGTGGTTGACCTTTTGTACATAAGGGATAGTTTGCCATCATTTTAATTGTGTTTTACAAAATAAGATTAGAAATGAAGCAAATAGAATGAGTTCAGTGCTCATTGCACAGACACAGAACTTCCCAAGATGGGTTAATCTTAAAAGCATATTAATAAACCAGTAATTACAGCCCAAATAAACCAAAATACCTAACTTATCAACCCATACTCTCCTTTCTGTGCCTAGATAATCTAATAAAATTTCTCTCTTTTCATGCATTCATTCAAGACATTTTTTTTCACGAAACATTCTCATTATGATTATTCATGTTTATTAATTGTACAGGACACATTTTATTTACTTACTTGGATTGATTGAGTGAGTGAGGCAGGGGAGAGATTCAAGATGGTAGATTAGAGGAAGGTGCATTCCTAGTTGCAGTGTGACTTAAGATTCAAGCAGGAGGAATACTGCTTCTCAGCAAGGTGGGTGAAAGAGGGATTTCACTAAAACTCCATATTGAGCAGTCAGAGTACCTTACAGACTCTGAAATTTGGGTACATTGGACAAAGAAGGACGAGTACATTGGAGTCAAGTCAGTCACAGCAGCAGCAATAGTAGCGGCACTGGTTCACCAAAGAGAGAAACACAATGTATAGATTTTGTACAAAAAAACCCTGTAATCAGAAAAGCAGCCCGAACTCAGCTGATTCATAGGTTGCTCTGTGCACTGGTGCTTGAAAAGTGCTGTTTTTTTAACTGACTGAGGAGAGCTGAGGCAGGAGCTACCTTGAAGCAGTCACAATGCAGATGCTGTTGTACATCTGGGAGATCATACCAAACATTGCCATACTGGCCCAGCAAGTACTTGCAGTGAAGTCTAGGGTGTACCTAGCAAAATGTGGGCGAAACAAGGCACAAAGAAGATTGTATCCAGGGAGATTCAAGTCAGAAAAGCAAAGGGGAGCCCAACTTACTTTTCTTTGGGTCTTGCAGCTCATATGACCAGCTGAAGCAGGTTAAGAATCTGAATATGTGAGTGTGAATACACTCAGGGATTAAGCTTGGGACTGGCAACTCAGGTACTCCTGACTGAGATCTGCACTTCTCAGCCTGTAGGGGTATGTCGATCTAAAATCTGCAGAGCAGTACCACCCAACAAAGCCCCTATGGCCCAATTAGACCTAAGCCCAGAACTCTACAGCAGCCCCACCGTAGGAGGGCATCAATCTAGTCTATGCAGACAAAAAAACTCTAGCTGAGAGTACTTCCCACTCCATCCTACCTTATACTGGTGATAAGGGAAGCTGAGAGCTATTTCAATAAGCTTCAGTCTTAGGCCAATCCAACTGGCATCTCAGTGAGCAACACAAAAAGAGGAAGGGGTTAACAACCCCCAGCCCTTGCTCTCTCTCTTTCAGTATATAGCCCAAGAAGAAATGGAAAGACAGAGTCAGGCATAGACAGTGATTGTCCATTCTTGTAGACTATTTTGACCATCTTAGTGGAGAGTCTGCTGCTGAACTAAACTAACCAAAAGACAGCAAACCTTGCTCCACACACAAACTAACAACATTCAAACTTAAGCTATACTTTAATACAAAGAATCAAATAGACAAAATCCCAAATGAATTACCAGGTGCCCAAATGGAAATGGCTAGGAGTGGGCTCTGAGCTATATTCACTGCTACAGCAAAAACAGAATTAAAATAAAGGTTGTGGATACCACACCTATAAGGGAGTCTCAATATAGATCACTTTAGGACACTTTGGCAAGTGTAAACTGTGCCCTAAAAAAGGCCCACAAATAAAAGTAGAAGAGAATTCCCTCTTCACAGGTGCTTAAAGCTATAAGAATGCAAGAAATATGAAAAAAATGGTAAAGCACAATACCTCCTAAAGTTTATAAATCATCAGCAGTTGGACTGAAAAACATTGAAGTGGACAAAATATCAGATAAAGAATTCAAAACAATGATTATAAAATTATTCAGTGATTTTCAAGAGAACACAGAAAAATGACAATGAATTAGAGAAGTCACTATAGGAAGTGAATGAGCAATTCAATAGGAGATAGAAAAAGACTCAAACAGCAATCTTGAAAATGAAAGATATAATAAATCAAATAAAATGTTCAGATGCAAGTCTCTCTAATACAGTAGAACATGCTGAAAGACAGAATCTCATATCTCGAAGACAAAGTGGTCAGACTTGAACATTCAGATAAGTATTAAAGAAAAGAGCAACCATGATCAGAATATACAAGAAGTTTGGGACAACATTAAGAGACTAAATTTAAGAATCATTGGAATTGAGGAGGATTATGAGATACATACTAATGGGATGGATATGTCTTCAGTGAAATAGTAGCAGAAATTATTCAAAACATTAAGAATGAGATCACATCCAAGTACAGGATGCATTCATAACCCCAAATAGACAAGATCAAAACAGAACATCTCCGTGACACATTATAATTTAAATGCCTAACGTACAGAACAAGTAGAGGATTTTTGAAACCACAAGAGAAAAATGTCTGATCACATTTAGAGGCTAGCCAATATGAATCAATTCTGATTTCCCAGCACAAATTCTAAAACCCAAGAGGGCTTGAAATAATGTGTTCCAAGTCATGAAAGAAAATAATTGTCAACCAAGATTCCTATAACCAGCAGAGATATCCTTCAAAATCAAAGAAAGAGAAACCTTCCAAGATAAGCAGAAACCAAAAGAATTCCTAACTATTAAAATGGTACTATAGAACTTATTAAATACTCCACACGAAAGAAAGAAATAAAAAAATCTCAGAGCTTACAAATGAACAAAATTCATTTGAATTGTAGCTAAGAAAATGAGAAACAAGACAAAATTAAGCATTATAAATAAATCAAAATGGTAGGAATTAATAAACATCTCTCTATAATAACTTTGAATGTAAGTGTCCTCAACTCTCCAGTTAAAAAGGCATAGGCTGGCAGAATGGATTTTAAAAAAGATCCAACTACATGATGTTTGCAAGGGAAACACCTTACAAAGATAGACATGCACTGAAAATGAAAGGATAGAACTTGATATACCATTTGAATGGCACCTGAAAACAAGAAGGAGTAGCTACTCTCACACAGGACAAAGCAGACCTCAGACAAAAATTAATTAGAAGAAACAAGGTCACTTCATATTGGTAAAGGAAACAATCCAATAAAAAAGATATAATTATAAATATTTATACCCCTACTCAAATTGAAGCCTCATACCCTGTATAGTACTAGGTGATTTTAACACATCTCTTTCACCATTAGATAAATTGTCCAGACATAAATTCAGTAAAAAGTCTTTGGACCTGAAAAATGTTATAAATCAAATAGACTTAACAGACATCTATAGAATATTTCACTCAACAACAGCTAAATACACTTTCTTCTCAGCAGCTCATGGAACCTTCTCCAAATTAGACAACAATTTAGGCCAAAGATCAACTCTTAGAAAATACAAAAAATGATCAATATAACTTCTTGCATCTTATCAGATTATAGTGGAATGAAATTAGAAATCAACACAACAAAACCCTACAGAATTAAAATAAACACATGGAGATTGAACAATACACTTTTGAATGATGAATGGGTGATAGAGGAAAACAAGGGAGAAATTTTGAAATTCTTAAACTCAAATGAGAATAGTGAAACAACATCCTAGAACATCTGGGACACTATGAGGGCAGTTCTAATAGGAAAGTTTATAATTACGAGTGCCTACATGCCTACATGAGTAAAACAAAAAGATTCCAAATAAACAATATACTGATGCACCTTAAAGCACTTGAAAAAGAAAAACAAACTAATTCCAAAACCAGTAGAAGTAAGGAAATAAAAAAGATCAGACCCCAAATCAATTAACTTGAAAATTAAAACAAAAAATAGAAGATTGATGGAAAAATCGGTACTTCTGTGAAAAGATAAAATAGGTTGATAAGCCTTTAGCCAAACTAACCCAAAGAAATAGAAGGCCCAAATTAATAAAACTAGAGAATAAGAAGGAGAAGTTAACACAGACAACACACTAATCCAGCAGATCATTAGGGACTATTTTGAAAATTTATTTTCAAATAAATTGGAAAACCTAGAAGAAATAGATACATTTCCAGATACATACAATCTGCCAAAATTAAACCAAGAATATAGTAAACCTAGAACAGATAAGTAACTTGTAATGAGGTAGAAGCAGTAATAAAAAAGACTTCTATCAAAGGCCCAGGACCAGATGGATTCTCAATTGAATTCTACCAGATCTTTGAAGAAGAACTAATGCCAATACTCAAATCATTCCATGAAATAAAAAGGGAAGGAACACTTCCAAATTCATTCTGTATAAACAGGATCACACTCCTACCAAAACCAGATAAGGACACATCAAGAAAAGAAAACTGGAGACCAACATCTCTGATGAATTTAGATGCAAAAATACTTAATAAAATATTAGAAATTGTGTTCACCAACATATTAAGAATATTGTACATCCCAACCAAGTTGATTTTATTTCAGAGAGACAAGGATGGTTTAACTATACAAATCAATAAATGTAATTCATCATATTAAATATAATTGAGAACAAAAATCACTTAGTTATCTCAATAGATATAGAGAAGACTTGTAAAAAATTCAGCACCCCTTCATGATAAAAACACACCAAAAAACTAGAGATAAGAGGAACTACCTTAACATTATAGAGTATATGTATGAATAACCCAAAACCAACCTCAGTAAATGGAGAAAACTTGAAATATTTCCCTTATAATCTGAAACAAGACAAACAAGACAAGGATGTTCACTCTCACCACTCCTACTTAATATAATTCTTGAAGTTCTTTCCAGAGCAATTAGGCAAGAGAAAGAAATAAAATGGATAAAAACAGGAAATGAAAAAGTAAAATCATCACTTTGCAGATGATATGAGCCTATATTTGGAAACCCCAAAAAATCTCCACCAAAAGACTGCTAGAGCTAATAAACAAATTGGCAAAGTAGCAGATTATAAAATTAACATACAAAAATCAAAACTTCCTATATACCAACAATGAATCTGTTGAGAAACAAATTAAGAAACAAGTTTTTTCTCAGCAAGAGAAACAATAAGAGAGGTAAATAGGGAACCTACATCCTGGGAACAAATTTTACTCCTCACACTTCAGATCGAGCCCTAATATCCAGAATATACAAAGAACTCAAAAAATTAAACAACAAGATAACAAACAACCCTATCAACAAATGGGCCAAGGACCTGAACAGACACTTCTCAGAGGAGGACATACAATCTATCAATAAGTACATGAAAAAATGCTCACCATCTCTAGCAGTCAGAGAAATGCAAATCAAAACCACCCTAAGATACCATCTCACTCCAGTAAGATTGGCAGCCATTATGAAGTCAAGCAACAATAAGTGCTGGCGAGGATGTGGGGAAAAGGGTACACTTGTACATTGCTGGTGGGACTGCAAACTGGTGCGGCCAATATGGAAAGCAGTATGGAGATTCCTAGGAAAGCTGGGAATGGAACCACCATTTGACCCAGCTATCGCCCTTCTCGGTCTATTCCCTGAAGACCTTAAAAGAGCATACTATAGGGATACTGCCACATCAATGATCATGGCAGCACAATTCACAATAGCTAGACTTTGGAATCAACCTAGATGCCCTTCAATAGATGAATGGATTAAAAAACTGTGGCATTTATACACAATGGAGTATTACGCAGCACTAAAAAATGACAAAATCATGGATTTTGCAGGGAAATGGATGGCATTAGAGCAGATTATGCTAAGTGAAGCTAGCCAATCCTTAAAAAACAAATGCCAAATGTCTTCTTTGATATAAAGAGAGCAACTAAGATCAGAACAGGGAAGAAGAGCATGAGGAAAAGATTAACATTAAACAGAGACGAGTCGGGGGAGAGAAAGGGAGAGAGAAGGGAAACTGTATGGAAATGGAAGGAGACCCTCATTGTTACACAAAATTACATATAAGAGTTTGTGAGGGGAAAGGGGAAAAAAAAAAACAAGGGAGAGAATTAAACAACAGCAGGTGGGGAAGAGAGGGAAGATGAGAGGGAAGGGGAGGGGGGATAGTAGGGGATAGGAAAGGTAGCAGAATACAACAGTCATTAATATGGTATTATGTAAAAATGTGGATGTGTAACCGATGTGATTCTGCAACTTGTATTTGGGGTAAAAAATGGGAGTTCATAACCCACTTGAATCAAATGTATGGAAGATGATATGTCATGAGCTTTGTAATGTTTTGAACAACCAATAAAAAAAAAAAAGAAACAATTCCACTCACAATAGTCTCCAAAAATAATCTGGGAATTAACATTAATCTAGGAATTAATTTATTAATTTAGGAATTAATTAATTAATTAATCAATTAATGATACATCTAGGCATATATCTATCCAAGGAAGACCTCTAAAATAAAACCATAGAACATTGAAGATTGAATAAGGCATACAGTAGAGGCTACTGGGGCATGATTCTCCTCAGTGTGGTTCCCCCTCTCCACCCACTATGCTGGTCATGACATCACCATGCTTCCCAGCATCACTACAGCCTTGGCAGACCCATGACTCCTTGTTAGTGTTTACAGCCGGTTGGTCATCAAAGCAGGGCACTGTTTTTCTGTGAGCTGCTGCAGAAGGATTGTAAAGGAATGTCTTTAAGGAGATGGGCCTTTCTCTTACAAGCCATTTACTTTTGAGATCACTTCTGTTTTATGGGTTTTTCGAATGTCTGGATGGTTTGCATGTGTCTACTGGCTATCAAAAGTTGATGTTAGAGTTCAGCATATCTACTATAATTATAAAAGAAAAAGGGTGGTGTGGGACATGGAATTTTGGACTATTCAGCTTAAAAGTATGATCCAATCCAGTCTTTCCTCATTTGAAAGATGAACATATTGCATATACCTAGAGAAGTTTGTGATACTCTCAGCATTACAGCTATAGTCACTGGAGATGAATAGGACCAAGGAAATCTTGGAATATTTTGTGTTTCCCACCCCTCCCAACCCCACCCCGCCCCGCTGCATTCTTTGTGACAGACCCAAAGTCCTCCCTTTTCTCAAATGTTCCTCAGAACTTTACTTCCTTGTGCAAAGTGGTGGAAAATCTGTACCTCCAACAGGAGGAAAAAACAAAGTGTTATATAAGGCAATAAATGCTTTGCAACTGAAAATACTCAGGTAGGGCTAAACAGAGGTGATGCAGGGGCTTTCCTGATCGCTTTCATACAGTATGTGCTATTTCTCCCTGGTCTGTCAAGTGCAGGAAAGCATAGGAAAATGTACAGAGAGTGGTAAGAATTTTACCCTGAATACCAGAGAAACCCTTGTAATTCCACAAATAAACTTCAGGGGTCCTGTGAACCAATTAAAACTGAATACACAATTATCTGCTACTAGGAAGAGAACCCAAAGCTTTCTCAGAGAGATCTGTTACATCCCCCCCACACGCACACACACAGATCTTGAGATTGCATAGAATCTTGACAATGATGCACATATAGCCAAGATGGTGGTTGAGGCTGCTGCTGCCAGAGTGGTCCCCATTACAGCTTCCCAGGAACACAGGGCTTTGCAATGCTATTTTCATCCCATAGGTATAAATGATGGATGCACCAAGTAATGAAATTGGAAGTAAAGAACAGAAAATGGCTTTGGGGAAGTGCTAGGGGTATGTGGGAGAGCAGGTGGTTTTTGCTCCTCACACATTTGGCTCGTTTTTCCTTCCTTGCTTGATAATTGTATTTAGACTTATAACCAGTAATTCCAACATTTGGATTTATCTAAGACCTCCCTTTGTTCTCACCATTTCCTTTAGCCTCTTCTTTTCAAAATCTAAGCCTGGCTGCATGTGTAATTAAGCAGGCCCAGAATGGGAGAAGAGATTTATTGCAGAAAAGCTGGAGGGAATTTTGAGGAGTGGTAGAAATGCTCTTGGTCTTTATTACAGTGGTCATTCAACAGAACATTGAAAAGGGATTTTATTATATGTGAATTATACACCAGTAGAGTTGATAGTTGATTTAGGGAAAAAAAAATTCAGTTGTTTGTTGTTTACCCCAGGTCCCAACTGATCATGTATTTCTGAAGGTCTCAGTGCTGAGTGTTGGTGCCCTTGTTTTTTGTTTATTTGTTGGTTTGTTGTTGTTGTTTGTTTTGTTTTTTGTACTGGGGAATTGAACTGAGGGGTGCTTAATACTGAGTAATCCCCAACACTTTTTCCTTTTTCTTTTAAGACAAGTTCTTGCTAAGTTGCTTAACGGCTTTCCTAAGTTGCTGAGGCTGGCTTTGAATTTGTGATCCTCCTGCCTCAGCCTCCCAAGCTGCTGGGATTATAGATGTGCATCACCATGCCTAGTGGTACCCTTGCTTTCTGCAGTGTAGGCTTCTGTGACTACTTTCTGTCCTATGCTCCCAGACAAGCTGCTCAATTCCTCCAGTCTGAGCCAGGACTTAACTGTCATCATTCTTACTCTGAGTTCTCCATAGGAGCAAACTCTAAATAATATGGAACTACTCCCCAGTGATAATACTGTTACAACAAATAGTTTTGTTCAAGAGAGCCCTCCAAAGTCATTAGGTCACACAGAAAATTGTCCTCACTGCTTTTGCAGGAATTGAGGAAAGGCACATTCCTTAATGAATTGAAAATGGCTACAAAATTATCCCAGCTTTGACGCTGGCATTAGGGTAAGTTATTTGGTTTTCTTACTCCATGTTATATCTTTAAATGGAAGAACATGAAACACTTGTCTTATGTGAACTCTTCAGGATGTGTGCATGGAGATCATAAATTATAAGGCTATATGCAGGAAGTGTTTTTACAACATGTAATTAATACCGTACAGGTTACATATCCCCTATCTGAAATACTTGGACCCAGGAATGTTTCAGATATGAGATTTGTTTCAGTTTTGGAACATTTGTTTGTACATATGAGTTATCTTGGGATGAGACCCAAGTCTAAACCAAAACTTCATTTGTTTCATACACACCTCATACAACATAGCCTGAAGGTAATTTTATAAAATATTTTAGTACATTTGCTTTTTAACTAACACCTATCATATGAAATCAGGTATGGAATTTTCTACTTGTGGTATCGTATCATGCTCAAATGTTTGGAAATTTGGAATTTTGGGTTTCAAATTTTTGAGTTACAGATGCACAACCTGAAAAACATTTCTTCTTTTACAAAACTATTGATATTTCAAGGAAAAAGAATCTCCATTATTGATCTTTAATAGGAAAGGTTTTTTTGTGGTTATATTTTATTTTTTCAAAAGTATTTTCCTAAAACTCCTAGAATACATTTATTATGTGATTATAAAAAGCATTTGAAGCTATAAGTGGCAAATTCTGTTTGATATATTTCTTTCTTTAGTCATATTTTATAGATCTTAACTTTGTGTCATTACCATTAATAAGAGTTTTAATTCAAACTATTCAAGAATGGATAGCTCAGTTTCTGTTCAGTAACATATTATGTTTGTAAGTGACAAATAATGGCATTTATTAAACAGCAGCATGAACATTTTTTTTCACTTTTAAATGAGTATATTTACAGTTGAAACCATTCCCATGAGTGTGTTTTAATTCGTTTGTTTCAGTTGATTTTTTATGGTCTCATTATTTTTTATGTTCATCATTACCCTCTCATTTGTAATTCGTTTAAAAGGAAAAACTAAAACTCATGCCACAGCAGATAAATTTCCAGAAACATTATCATTTCCTGTTTCAAAGCTGAAGTGATTTTTAAAAAGAAACCTGTGCTTTTTCTACTTAGTTCAGAATCTAAAATAGCATCAATGTTTGCCAGGCTGGAAAGTAAAATATTGGGAGAAAATTTAATTTCCAAGTTTCTGAAAGGTCATGTAGAGGCAAATGAGGAAGATAAATTTGATTAATTTATTTTAAATAAAAATGACTTAAGTGCCCTTTATGGAAAAAAAAGCACCATTTCAACAAACGTGTTCTAAACGAAAGTGACACTTTCTGTCGCTTAAGGAACAGATATGAAAAAAAGTAAATCAACAATGCTAAGCCCCACATTATAATCCACAGTGAATCTGCAGAGGTTATGACAACAGCTGCCTGAAAGGTACAAATCAGCTATTAAAATGTCTGAGTTCATTATATGCACAAAAGCTTGGTATCCTACTGAGAGGAAAGAGTTGGGAATGCCACTTAGATCTATCTGTATTTCAGGTTCAGGAAAGAGTTCCAATTTTAAGTAACAACACATCTGCAAGTTTCGAATTTTATTCCATAAACTAAAACAAATAGCCCCAATCCACAAGGAGGTAAAAAATCAAATGTCACTGGCTTGATCTATTTCAAAACATCACGGGAACTACTTCTAACAGTCCTTTTCAAAAACATGGCACAGAAGGGGGAATGAGAGCTTGTGAAGTTCTCATCCTATGGCCAGCGTTTGTGACTTGTCATACAAAGGCTTGAAAATGATTTCAGAGGAAGCTACAAGTAGAGTGATCTTTAACAAACATCTTGCCAATAGAGCCTTTCTCACAAGAGTCTGGGGTATTTACAAAGTTGATTCCCTGCTGATGCCCTCTTTAGCTAGGGGATTCTGTCCTCCAAAAGATTGTGGCTGCCATTTCTTCATAGAACTAAAAATGAACAAGCAAAACGCAGCTAGTGCTTAAGTAATGAGTGTTCTAAGTTCTCCAGCTAGTGTTATAAGTAATGCAATACATGTAGGGAGGGATCTGTGGAAACCATATTTAAACAATATAGTTTATTCATGTTCTCAATAAGCATTTATGGAGAGATATGTACATACGTACTAGCTAGTTTCTATTCTAGCAAGATCCAAGTGTAAATCAAAGGTGAAGGTTCCCTGCCTTCTTTGAGTTTTCAATACACTTCAAGAGTTTATAGTCTACTTTTGGTAACTGATGAGATCCTGGACATTAGTGATCTTTAGAGTAAAGCAGCCTTGTTT
This sequence comes from Marmota flaviventris, assembly GCF_047511675.1. NCBI lineage: Eukaryota > Metazoa > Chordata > Mammalia > Rodentia > Sciuridae > Marmota > Marmota flaviventris. The sequence continues at coordinate 95,268,825 of NC_092499.1, forward strand.
CCCTGAATGTTGCTTAATTTCTAAGGTAATTTTGCAACTTGCCATTTTGATAATCCCTGGTTTTATTCCTCTATTACCAGAATACAATTTCTTTAGTACACAAATGCATACAAAAAACCTTTGCTAAGCAGATTTCTGGCACAATAAAAAGATAGCTGCCCACATGTACTGCCTAGTATGATGTGGAGATTACCCAACAGGAAAGCAGTGACCTGTCTTGAGATGGGGCCATGAGGTGGAACCACATATCATGGAGAGACTGAGGATTCTCACAGGGAGAGTCGACCATCTCACATACACAGACAACTTCATACTCTATTATTTAAGCATGAGACATACTGATGTTATTTGCCAACATTTTATTTATTTATTTTTTAAGTTTAGAGGCTTTTTGTTGTAGAGTGATCCCTTTCAAAATTCAGATGTTCTCCAAATGAATCATTCTTGAATGCTATTCCTATTACAGCTGGATGGTTTGGGGACTAAGTGGTGTTGAGCCTGATCTTTGGAGTGAGAGTACCTGAGTTGGAACACCAGGCTCCACAACCCATTCACTACCTAACACTGGACACATGGCTTGGATTCTGTGAGCATCAGTTTCTCATTCTGTGAGGGAAGATTAATAATACCTACATGATGGTATTGGTAAGGACTTTCAGATGATACAGCTAAAACATATCCTGGAGCTGAGCATATGGAAGCACTCAATAGTGAGATGTTTGATTCCAAATATCTCAGTTGGAACCAAACAGCTAGGGGAATCAGATGCTGGAAGTGGGGTGGGTTATAAGGGTGTAACTTGGGGAGAGATGGCAAGAGTCAGGAGGGCCCCTGGAAAAGGCATGGAAGAACAACTAAACAGATAATTTCCCCATTCATTTAATCTCCCTCTTTCCACAGCTTCAGAAAATATTTGATTCAGTAAATAAAATTTTAAAACTTGTAGCAAAACCTATGTTCAGATATTTCTATTTTTCTCCTTTTTTCCTTCTTTTTCATTTTCAAAAGATTCTTAGGAAACAAAACTGTATTCATGTATTGTTTTGATACATTTGTGGGGAGTCTGCACTTTGTGCCATTATTTTAGCTAGGTGATGGGAACAGACTGGGGAGTAATAGTTGGGACCTCTTTCTTCCATGGATATGTTCTCTGTAACTGGTCCACTCTGATACGCCTACGGCTGGTTACATGAGGGGAAATCCCTCCAGGAGTTACACAGTTATCCTGGGCCTGAAGATTGGGGCCAGTACAGGTAATGATTACCCCCCCCCCCCATCTTCAGCACACTTCCACATTTCCATTCATCATTACCTCTGCATTAACAAAGACAAAGAGCTTTCTTTCATCAGGAAAAACTGACAAGAATTGTGAAGATGCACAAAAGGAAAATGACAATTAGAAACAGACTTATCACCAAGTTAATGAATCTTACGTTTCAGTAATCCTCACTTGCCCAGGTGGCTTCAAGACCCAGGGAGAGACTCTGGTAATGGGCTCATATAGTCAAAAGTTTTCCTAAAATTCGGAAAATAAAAGTACTTTATTGACTTTTCTTAAGAAGGGAACCTCATATTTTATGAGCTGTAGCCCGTGATGATGATAGTGGGATTAATAACTAATTTTATTGTGCTTATTGTGTACTTACTGGATGCCAAGCACAATGGTAAGTGCTTTACCTGTACCCCATTTGCTCCTATTGTTCTTTAGGACTTCATTAACAATGAGGACCTAGATCTAGCAGCAAGCAACAAGGCATTGAAGATAACAAATTTTGTGAACCAAGACTGAATGCCCAAATTAAAGAACTAGGGGAATTCTCTACAATAGTATTTCTAATCATGAGGCTGATGATTAGATTAAAAATGTATCTCCATGATGTTCTTGTACATACAGAGGTCTTTGAACTTGAATAGACAATATACACCTTCATTTTCACTAACCTTTCATTGAATTTAATATTCCTTCAACTATAAATGCAGGATTCAAATCTCAGTGGGACTTAGCAGTTCTTGTAATTTTTGTCACCAGTAGAAATTATAAATATTTTTATATCACATACAGTTGTTGAAGACACCTGGAAATATAATGTAGATTCAGCACTTTCAATTTTTGGTAATTTTTAAACTTCTACTAGAATTTTAACATTTTTAAAATGAAGCAGTGACATAATTACTTTTAAAATATTTTGGTAAATTAATTTCAGTAGAATTTATTTCCTTGCTATTCTCTGCTTTCATTATGTGGATTGGATTTATTAAAAGTATTCTAAGAAGAGTTCATAGAGTTCAACAAACTGCCAGTAGCAGCCAAGGTTCAAAATGAAGATCAAAGAGCTCAGCTTACTTCTGCTTCTTGCAATGAAGAAGGACCAGAGGTCACATTTTTGCACTCATTTTAAACAACTTTAAAAAATAATGGCATGTATGAAACAACATTGCTAAGATATTGGACAATAGGCAGTGCAGGACAGCTGTACCTGAAAGAAAAGAGACCAATGAGGTAAGCTCTGGGATTGTCTCAGCTAACTTCTCAAGAGTTTCCACAGGGGCTGGGGTTGTGGCACAGTGGTAGAGCGCTCCCCTAGCATGATCACGACTCAGGTTTGATCCTCAGCACCACATAAAAATAAAAAAGGCATTGTGTTGTGTCCATCTACACCTAATAAATAAATAAATAAGAGTTTCCACAGGCAGTAATCTCCCTATACTTGCGAAATTGATTAGAGAATTCAAAGAGATCAAAGTGGCTAAATCGGCAGGGTAAAATAACAGAGAGGAAAGAGAGAAAGCAAACTTTTCAGGCATCAGAATCATCTCATCAAGTCTTCTGTTAAATTTTTTAACAGCACAAGGATACAAGGAAACTACCTACAACTTGAGAAAGAACCATTAAGGAAGCAGGAAAAACAATCCCAAGAGATCACACAGGACAAGGAATAATGTCTGTTCCTTATGGCCAAAATGGAAAAACCTCATAATACAAAGGGCATTGGGTAAAGTACTCAGGACTGTATTGCCTTAATAGCAACCAAAATTTATCCCTAAAGACTGCTGTGGTCTCCCATAACAAAGCTTATCAACAGGCTTTGAGCTCCAGAACACAGCTCAAACATGTTTAAAAGAATACAAAGATATCCAGCATTCAAAAATATAAAATTCAAAAACTAAGCATCAGATAAAGTTTACTCATACATGCATAGTGGTGGGGAAATGTGACCACTGTTAGGTTAAAAAAATCAATACAAAAATATCATAAAAGGCATAAATAAAAGATAAGCAAATAGGGATATTTAAAGAGTATTATAAATATATTCCATATGCTCAAGAAATTAAAAGCATGAACATGATAAGGAGAAACATGAAATATATTTTAAAAAAACAAACTTACAAAGATGAATATAATTGTCTGAGATTTAAAACTACTTAAAAAGAGATTGTCAGAAAATTAGATACTAGATTACAAAAGATAAGTGAATTTGAAGATAGAGCAATAGAAGCTAAACAAAATGAAACACACAGGAAAATTTTATGCAGACTCATATAATTGGACTTCATATATTATAAAAGGGAAGGAGCATAGAAAAATTATTTGATGAAATAATGGGTAAAAACTTGCAATCTGATGATAATTTAAAACTCAAAGTTGCAAGAAAGTCAGTGAGCCTGATGCAAAAGAACATAAAGAAAAGTACGGCATATTATAATCAAATTGCTTAAAACAAGTAATAAAGAGAAAAATCTTAAATGTAGCCAAAGGAAAATAGGTACTGTAAATACAAGGAGCAAAAAATAGATGAGAGTGACTTCAGATTTCTCACTGGGCATTGCAAACCAAAAGACTAAAGAGTAATATCTCTAAAGTACTGAAGAACAGAACTGTCCGTTTTGAATTTATACCCAGCAGAAGTATCTCTCAGAAAAGGAAAGAAGGAAGGGAAAAAAGAAGGAGGCAGGTACCAGATGAGAGCTGAGATCTAGATGTATAGGAAGCGGTGAAAAACATTAGGAATAGTAAACATGCCAACAAATTTGACCTAATTAACATAAGACTCTACCCAATAAGAGAAGAATGCATGTTCTTTTCAAATGCTCATTGAACATTTACCAAAAAGGCAGTATTCTGCCCATAAAACAACTCTTGTTCATTTAAAAAAGATTCAAAACTTACCAAATGTATTCACTGACTACAGTGAAATTAAATTAGGAATCAGTAACAGAAAGATATATAGATATATAGAAAAGTCCCTTGAGTGTTTGGAAAAATAAATAACATATTTCTCATTAATCTGTGTATCAAAAGGGGATGAAAAGGGAAATAAGAGAAATAGAAGAAGATCTTAGAAGATGGAAAAATATACCCTGTTCATGGATAGGCAGAACTAACATCATCAAAATGGCGATATTACCAAAAGTTCTCTATAGGTTTAATGCAATGCCAATCAAAATCCCAACAGCATTTCTTGTAGAAATAGATAAAGCAATCATGAAATTCATATGGAAAAATAAAAGACCCAGAATAGCAAAAGCAACTCTAAGCAAGAAGTGTGAATCAGGCGGTATAGCGATACCAGATTTCAAACTATATTACAGAGCAATAGTAACAAAAACAGCATGGTACTGGTACCAAAACAGGCGGGTGGACCAATGGTACACAATAGAGGACACAGAGACTAATCCACAAAGTTACAACTATCTTATATTTGATAAAGGGGCTAAAAGCATGCAATGGAGGAAGGATAGCATCTTCAACAAATGGTGCTGGGAAAACTGGAAATCCATATGCAACAAAATGAAACTGAATCCCCTCCTCTCGCCATGCACAAAAGTTAACTCAAAATGGATCAAGGAGCTTGATATCAAATCAGAGACTCTGCATCTGATAGAAGAAAAAGTTGGCTCCGATCTACATATTGTGGGGTCGGGCTCCAAATTCCTTAATAGGACACCCATAGCACAAGAGTTAATAACAAGAATCAACAAATGGGACTTACTTAAACTAAAAAGTTTTTTCTCAGCAAGAGAAACAATAATAGAGGTAAATAGGGAGCCTACATCATGGGAACAAATTTTTACTCCTCACACTTCAGATAGAGTCCTAATATCCAGAGTATACAAAGAACTCAAAAAATTAAACAAAAGATAAGAATGCATTTTTAACTGAAAGGAAATTTCAAAAAAGACAAAATGTGTAGAATACTGTTATCAGAGTGATTGGAGAACAATTTATGGCACTAACCACCTTTTTAAAGAGTGGTCTCTAATCAATGACCTAAGCTTTCCCTAAGGTAGCTAGGTGGACAAGAGCAATTTAATCACAGGAAGGAAGGAAGGATAGAGGGAAGGGAGAAAAGGAGAGAAGGAGGACGGGAAGGAGGAAGGGAAGGAAGGAAGGAAGGAAGGGAGGGAGGGAGGGAGGAAGGAAGGGAGGGAGGGAGGGAGGGAGGGAGGGAGGAAGGAAGGAAGGAAGGAAGGAAGGAAGGAAGGAAGGAAGGAAGGAAGGAAGGAAGGAAGATTGGTCAATATATGTCAGGCAGACCCTCAGATAAGGCCAATAATTCTACCTCCTGTGTTAAGGCCTCTGTTTGGTCCATTAGAGTCAGATATTCTTCTTGTAGACTTGAGGAAGTAAATGGACTCATACAGACATCTACCTGGCGAGGACATGTAGACAGCTTCTAGGCAATTCTGGTGGCCTCTGTGACCTGAAAGAAGCCTTCAGCCAATAGCCAGTAAAAAAGTCAGGCCCCTCAGTAAAAGGAAATAAATCCTGCTGATAACCTGAATGGGACTGGAATTAGTTTCTTTCCAGCTGAACCTCCAGATGAAAACACTTCCAACAACATCTTAGTTGTAGCCATGTGGTGTTTTTTGTAGAATGACTTACAGATACATTGGATATTGAATGCTGGATGATTTGAGAGAAATAAGAGAATCAAGAAAAGACATAACTTTGTTTAGCAATGAGTCTGTGGCAATTTATCAAATTAGGAAAGATCAGGGAATGACAGGTGAAGGGAGATGAGGATGGGAATTTGCATTGATTATAATAAATTTGACATGCTGTGATACCTGTAAGGGAAATTATTTAAATTTTGAAACATAAAATAATCTCAAAATAAACAATTTTTGCTTGCTTTTTTTTCCTAAAGCCTGCCACTTAAACGAATACTAGATAGACTCTCTTAAGAATTTCTGGTGGAAATTCTATTAAAATGATTTCATCTTTGCAGTGATAACAGAGATAACTGTCCGGGGGGGAAATGTGAAGTAGTACACAGAGTGTTTAGAATCTACTGTATTTAGTTTTCCTACTTCAGTTTCCTAAATAGTACATGAATTTATGAAACAAAATCCATTCCTAAAAATCAATTCCTCTAACTTCCTCATTGACCTTTTAAACTCTCTAGATCCTCATATTAATCCCCAAGTCAGAGAGTTCTAAATTCCTACACAGAGACTGAGAAAAATGCCTGTTCTCTAGGTTTTGTTGAGAAATTGTTAGGTGAGGTTAAAGTCTTCTAATTAGCATCCCACAGCTGTGTCTCCTCATTTACAACCAAATGACACTCTACTAAGAGGAGGAACTCTCCTCCTGTGAATTCTCAGAAATTATTAAGAAATTACTTAGAATCTAATTTTTATACCCAGAGAGCTCAGTAAGGAGGAGTCAGGCTCATTACTGCTTATCAGAAATTGCTTTTCTTCTCAAGTCCTTTCTAAGACCAGTTTTGATAAGAAGTGAAGATCTGAGCCAAAGAGGTGGGGAAATCATTGCAAACAGTAATCAATGCATCTGGGTAGGCCAGGCTTACTTAGGGTTGCCTGTAGAAATCTTCCTGCCAATAATCAAATCTCACAAAATAAAAAATATTTGAAATGGGCTTTGAAATGTTGAAAAAATCATATATGTGTTCTGATTAAAACCACTGCATGATTCTATGTGAATAAGAAGGAAGGGAGCCACTGACAATGGACAGCTTGTTATGTTAATGTGATTGTGACTTTTTTCTGTTTTCCACATTTTTGTGCAGATGATATTGCTGAAGGGGGGAGGGGTAGTATTGAAATATGCTGTAAAAATCCCCTAATTTTTATTTAAACCATGATAAGAATATCAGAATGTGTAAACAACAAATCCTAGCCTAGGTAAGCATCGTATTTTTGGGAAATGTCATATGTAAGTATTTTAAATGTTTGTTACCAATCTTAACATACAACAGCAGATATAATGATCTAGAAATTAACTCAACTAAATTTGCCTTGATCTTGAGAACTCACTGTTGATGTTTGTTCAAATTGGCATCTTGATCCCTTTTCAAGGATCATAAAGCCCCAAAAGGTCTGATTCCTGCCTGTTTCTTCTTGCTTTTCTCCAAAACCAACCTTCTCCCTCTGCTTCTGGGTCCTGGCCTTCTTGTTGGTCCCTGAACAAGCTCATTTTCATCCCTGGGCCTTGTGCTTGCTCTTCTCTCTCTGGACCACACCTCACTTGGTCTTCAGATCACTGCCTTCATTCATGGTTCTTACTTCAAAGGCGACCTTCTCAGAGAAGCCTTAGTGATCACACTGACTAAAATCACTGCACTCCCACCTCTGCCACCCCCACAGTCACTCTCCACTCATCACATTGTCAGTACTTCCTCACACCAGACAGCTTGCAGTCTGAAATTGCCTTTATTCATTAGACTGCTTGCTTATCCTCTGTATCCTCACAGTCGCCCCGACACCAGCACACTCCCAGACCTTGGACTCACCCACCCTGGGCACTTGCAGCACTGGAAACTTCACCTGGTGTGAAGTAGGCATTCCGTGATGTTTGCTGGACAAATGCTTAGGCTGGATCTGGAAGACTGAGAATCTGAGATTTTTGTCTGTCAGATCTGATCCTTTAGAAAGATATTATGCTTGCATGGATCCAGAGTCCAGCTTTAAAATTAATGATGATAATGATAATTATAAATAATGCTCATTAGAAAAGTCTCCCTGTTAAAGCCAAGAGTGCAGGATATTTGGAAAAGCCTTCTTTTTGGAACTTTAATTGCTTTCTGCCCTAGGATGAGTCACTCTATTTGGAATGGAAAATCTGGTTCTCATATGTTAATTTAAGGGGGATGAGCTAAGGCCAATACAAACATACAAACAGACTCCAAAGAATGAATCCTCAACATTGGGACTTCAACTTGAAGGACATATTGGTAAAATACTGGAAAAATGTCTATGTTTCTGTTGGTGTACTCACATTTATCCTGTGATGGAAGAAGAATACTACAGATGTGCATTTTCTTCGAGTCAATGTATACCATATTTGGTCGTGGCACATGATTTGAGATATTGATTTTTCCCTTTTGCATCCATCTGGCATGATTCATTTCAAATCTTGGTACTGTCATGGAGTTTTTCCAGACCACTCCAATGTGATATGCTCTCTTTACTTCTTTGACATCCTGTAGCAATTATCAATAATTAAATGTGTCCTGCTTTTGCTATTTTTGTTGTCTTGAACTCTTATATAAAATTTAGGAAATTATGTCTTAACTTGCCAACCAGACTTTTAAGGCAAAGATGATTCTTTAGACCCCTCTGCTTCTCAGAGCTCTCAGTTCCATGCCTCATAGCAGGCAGGTACCACATGGGTTATCTGATGAGAGATTCTAAAGGCAAATGTCACACCCCACATGCCAAACCTCAGCCCCTTCCTCTCAGTGCTGAAACACACATACATGTTTCAGAGGAACCTCTTTCCTGCAGTCCTTATAAGTGTCAGTTGGGCACAATGCCATTACTGCCCTAAATATAAAACATATTTCTTGCTTCTCTGCCATCAGAGATTAAGTTGTTGACTATAATGAACTAAAATTAAAACTATCAAGTTCTTTTCTTTGCAGATAAAATGAAAAACACATTACCTGTGGTGGTTTGCTTTTTTTGTTTGTTTGTTTTTTTCCTATTTCTGTAAGCCACAGCAAATTGTGATTATCCTATTTATAATGAATAGATAAAAGCCCTTCTCATTCTCATTAAGGTTAGGCAAGAGTACAGGTAATTTTATCCCTTGCAAAGATTATGTAATTCACCTTAGATCGGATAGGGAAGGGCTTAAGTAAAGTGAAAACCTGTTCTTTTAGAACCCAGCTTTCCTGGCCCCTGTGTGCCTGCTCTGGCTCGTAATTCATTAAATCCCTTAGCAAAACAGATGGCATTGAGAGAGGCACGTGGACAGGAAACAAATGCCTGACCACAAGGAGATGCAGCCACAAAACCAATTGAATAATGAACTTGGATGTGGGAAGAACTTTATTTTTATTTTTATTTTTTTAAAGAAAAAGATCTGCAGCAAGTAAACAAGAATACCTCAGATTACACAAGGGACGATGACACTCTTCAATATCAACAGCAGAAACAACCAGGATCTAAATTAATTAGTTTTTCATCTTAGCACAACATTTTCAATTGCAAACTGGGTCACACAGTTTACTCTCTCTGGGACTTTTAATTTTCCCCTTGAAATATTATTCAAACTTTCAAAAATCCTACAATGTTCTACCTGGTCCTTTACAAGTATTCAAACACATGTGTCCATTTCTCCACAATTCAAAACCTACTCCTCCATAAACCTTTTGCTGATCATCTCAGCCCATAACTCCCATCTCAAAACTCCCTTCTCAACTCCTGTGGTCCTGACTAGATGACAGTCTTACTAAAAGCTTAACATACCTAGTAACTTTTAACTTTACAAAGGAAAATAGGTTAGATCTCCAAAATTCCTCAGCCCTTTACAGTGCATTTTCAAGGAGAAGTTGGTGGCTGTGAAAGCAGAGGGCAGGAGGGCATCATATCTAGCCCAAGAGCACATTAAGGTGTCTGAGAGACTTCCAGTGTGACCCAAAGGGAGCAGATTTTAAGGAAGGATGAACCTAGGTCTAAATCAAGTCTTGTCCTCTTACTAGGTGTGTGGCTGCATTGGTTTCCTGTGACTGCTGAAACGAATTATCTGAGGCTTGATGGTTTGAAACAGAAATTCATTCTCTCACCGTTCCAGAGGCCAGAAATTTGAAATCAGAGTGTTGGCATAGCTGTGGTTCCTCAAAATTCTTTAGAGAGAATATTTCCCCTGCCTCTTCTTACTTCTAGTGTCTCCAGTCACATCTTGACTTGTGGCTGCAGCACTCAGTCAGTCTTCTCCTCTTGTCACATTGTTACCTCCTCTCTTTTGTGTGTTTTCCTCTGTGGTATATCCCTGAACTATTTTTCCCCCTCTCTTGTGAGAAAGCACATGATTGCCTTTAGGGTCCACCAGGATAATCCACAGCGGGGCCCATCCTCTCCTTAATTCAGTCACATCTTTTGCCAAATTCCACAGATTGTGGGATTATGATCTGGGCATATATTTTGAGGGCCACCATTTAACTCATATAGCAACTTGAAGAAGAGATTTTTTTTTTCTGAGCTAATAATCCCTTATCAGTAAGATGAAGATAATAAACTCGCATTGTCATGCAGTTTAGAAATATAAAGTAAAATACATTTTCCATGCAAAACACATTTGCAGGATCACACAAATGATGAAAAGTCTTTTTCTGGATGCTATTATAATAAATTCATCCCCTGCAGCACTTCTTCCCTAGAGGTGTCTCATATGTGCTCATTAAGAAATGCATCAGTTATCTTAGGAAATCTGCTACCCTGTCCTCCATGTGGCTTCTGGAATTGTTGTTAATACCTATTGTCTTTGCTTCCGCCAATCTACTGCTACCCCATGCACGGGTCTTGCCTCCTGATACTCCCAGACTGGCCAGCATGTCATTTCACAAGCCCGTCTGCTTTTCCCTTTTCTGAGACTGTTGGTTTGAGGAGCCACTGGTATACACCATAGTAGACCACCTGCTGTTACCACTGCATTATGGCTGATTTTCTCATACAGTGAAGGTGCTAAAGTGGGGTCCTGTCCTTTGCCATTCTCTAGGTATATCAACCACTCTTCATTCTTGCCAAAAGACCCTTTCTCCTCCTTTAATAGACAAGTATCAGGTATGTGGATTCATGTAAAGTTAAGTCAGAACACGAGTCTAAGTAACAGTTCCATGGATTCCCCTACCCCACAGATATAAGAGGTACTGTCATAGGCAAAGTGGGATTTTTATGATTTAAGACTCTTATTGGAAAACTCTGAAGTCTTACAGATAATCAGATAATTCTACAAGTTTGCCAAATATGTGTGAATCCCAGTACTGAGTAAAATGGAGTCTTCTCTGGTCCTCTCTCCTCCTATACCTCCTTTCCCCTTGCCTACCACTCACAAACACACAAGTAAACATGTTTTGCACAGTGCCTGGAATATGGTAGTCAATAAACACAAGAACTTCTTCTGTTCTGTACTCACAGTTCTTTGCACACAGTAGGTAGTCAATAAATACACTTTTACAAATGAATATCTGGATTTCTATTATATAAGAAAAATGGAAATATCTCTAATAAGATTATAACTATTTAAACTTGGACTCTAACCCAACCTTCTCCAACTGTTCATTGTCTGGTTGTTAATAATGCGCCCCTAAATATAGACCACAGTGCAGTGGGTATGTGTATAAATAATTATCCACATGTCAGATAGCTTTCTTTCTGCCTAGACACTTTTTTGCAACATTTCCAGTTGTGTTAAAACTTGTTTATAACTTATGAATGCAAAATGCCCCTAACTTTCTATTCTAAACCCAGGAAAGGGTCTGGACATCTCTGTAATAATATTTTGTGTTTTTTCCAATTCTAAAATGTTCATATTTGCAGGTTTTTGTGGATAAATAACATGAAGATAAGAATGAATTTTTATTGTCCTACAGTTTTATAGTTGTATAATTGACAAATAAAAAAGATATGCATTTAACATATTCAAAGAAATGTTTTCATATACATATATATTTTGAAATGATTCCTACAACCAAGTTAATTCATCGCAGGGTTACCATTTTAAGTTTTAAGAACACTTAAGATCTACTTTTTCGTTGTATTTCAGGTATACAACACATTACTATTAACTGTAGTTAATATGTTGAAGTCCAGAACTTATTCATATGTAACTGAAATTCTGTACTTCTTGACCCAAATCTCCCCATTTCTCCACCCCTGGCCTATAGCAACCACCTTTCTACTCTTTGTGAGTTCATCTTATTTAGAATCTACATATAAGTGAGGACATGTAGTATTTGCCTTTCTGTGTCTGACTTACTTGACTCAGCAAAATGTCCTCAAAGATCACCCCAGTTGTCACAAATGGTAGGGTTTTCTTTTGGGGATCTGAATAATATTCCGCTGTAAATATTATCACATTTTCTTTGTCCATTCCTCTGCGGGAAGACACACTGTTTCAGTTCCTTGGCTGTTGTGAGTAGTGCTACAGTGAACGCAGGAATGTATCTCTTCCAAGACACTAATTTCAGTTCTTTTGGATATAGACCCAGAAGTGTGATTGTTGGGTTCATTTTTAGTTTTTGAGGAACCTCCAAACTGTTTTTTGGTACCAATTTGCAATCCCACCAACAGTGTACAGGGCTCCCTTTTCTTCACATGCGTAAGAATTTTTATCATTTTAGAAATGAGAACCTGAATATGAAAAATCGTGACTTGCCTGCATCCATGTAGGAGCCTTGCTTCCTCCTTTCTGCAAAGCTGGGATCCTTTCAGAAGTCATGTGCCAAGTTTCCAATCCCTTATTACCATTTGTGTTTCATGGACCAGTAATCATTCCCAACCCCTGAAATCAGTGTAGACTGACACACTCTAGGTCTGGTTGGGGCTAAGGGAATTAAAGTAATTATGATGTAAGCATGTTGGTATTTATGCTAATGCTTCCTACAAAATGCTGCCTGGAGAAGGTGAGTTGACATAAGGCCACATGCCCAGTGAGTTCTCATTAAACATTTAAAGGCTGAGAATTCAAGAAAATTGGCAAATTTATGGGGGAAAGTAATTTGAAAGTGCTAGCTCAATGGCATATTTAGAGGATAGAAAGATGAAAAGGCTATTGAATTTGGGATGAACTCATAAGAGCTGATCCCATAGGTGGGAAATGGGAGTGCCCTTGTTTCTCTCCCTGATTGCATTTTTACAGATTCCTTTTACACATCATGACATCTTGCTTGGGATTAGCATGTTGACTCTTTTTTTCTTTCCCTGCTGGAATGCTAAGAGAAAATTGGTGAAGTTCTGTATCACAGTGAGAGGGGTGTTTCTGTAAGACCTAAACCAGAAGCTTCAGTGCCACTTAGTAGATGTGCCTGCTGGAGGATAAACTATAAAGAAGACAGGTTGGACATTTCCACTGCTAGCTCTGTCCTCTGGGAAGTTTCCTTGCAGAAGCAAGGGCCTTAGTGTTGTTCCTCATCTGTAGTATTGAAAGAGTGCCGACGGGGTTGTTATGAGGTTCAGATGAGACAGTTAATGTAATAGTGCTTGGTGAAGCGTAGGCTGGTACACATGTTATGTAAATAACAGGCTTGTGCCACTGTTTGTCACTTGCTGCACTAGATTCCATCGCCATGTTGAAAATACAGTAGAGTCAACAAAAATCAGTTTTGTCCTCCTTTTGAATTTAAATCCTATGCAATACTGTGTGTGTATTCATATCTCTTCATTGTTGAAAAGGTACTTGCAGCTGAAAGTGATTTCCATCACTGGAAATCATTGAAGTTGTTTCTGTGATACCAAATTTGTCCTGAGTTAACAGTATTAGTGAAAACCATCCTACTAAGCATTTCAACCATTGCAATCAAACAGGAATAAGATGGTCTGGAGACACAATGGCTTAAACCCTGAGCACCAGCTCAGCAAGGAAGCCAGCAGGGAGAAGCCTGAACTCATAGACTTGGTTTAAGTGAATGGTGCGGGGACCTGAGAAAGGAGACAGGTCAGTAAGGCCCACAGCCAGCCAAAAGGCTAAGCTTGGAAGAGGTACCACTAGACATGAAGTGAGCCAGTTAGGGAGCAAAAGGGAGGGATCCGAAGCAGTGTGCAGGACTTCCCATAAGACCATCTACTGATCACAATCATTCTGTCCCCCTTGCCATTGATAGGCTGTACAAGGATTGAAGCAGCATTTCTCTTTAGTTATTTTCTATAGCAAAAATGTCAGGAAAGCACAGATCAATTACCAACATCCAGTATCCAGGTTTGAATGGCCCAGGTGAAATTGCCCCGACTGATGGACACCAGCCAGAGAAAGGAGCCTTTCCTTTGGACCACACTTACATATCTGCACCACCACACTGGGAGTCATTCAGGATGATGACCAAGACTGCCTTTCACTGCTTCCTGTGCAGAACTCCTTGGGAGTTTCCATGTAGAAAATTCCTAAATCTTCCTTTCCATCAGCCCTTGAACTCTTGGGGCATCGGAGTACAAAATGTCTGTCACCCCAAATTCTGAATCAGTATAATTCTTACCCAGTTTAGAGAAATATTTCACTTTTAAAAATCCAGTGCTGTACCAAATAGTGCACGGTGCTTGGTGGGGAGGGGTGCTTATCACTGAAACAATTGAGAAAAGTCAGTATGTGGTGGTAATAAAAAGCAGATCAGCTTTCAGTTGGGTTTAGAGTTCTCTACAGGCAGTAAACTCCCTTATTGCCTGTTCCTAAGGCAGATCCCCGACCTTGGAATAGCATGTCTGAAGCCAGACTTTTGAAACAGTTGCTTTAAGATCTTTTCAGGGCTAGAGTGGGAACATCAAAATGTCCTTAATTTTTTTTTAAGAATTCTTTTAAGTCATAATGATTAAACCTGTTCAGTTTACATTCATCAAGTATTCAGAGTACTGCTAGATTAAGGACCTGTGCTAGATAATAGAACTGCAGTGATCCACAAACTGCTCCATGCCTGCTAGCAGTTCAAACATTTAAACAGCTAGATTCTCCTGAAGCTGTTTATTTGTTCGTTTATTTAAAAAATTATTTACCAAGTACTTAGTGCATGCCATTTCCTATACTACATATTGTAGATAAAGTTAACAAAAAAGTACTTCATGCAGCTTCCAATCTCCCATCTATGTGAACCTCTCTTATTTAAATAACTCATATTCCTCAAATTCAGTCACTTATTATTCCCTTCATGATACTTCCTACATTGGTATATCAAAAGTACATTATTGAGATTTTCTTTCAATTTATTCATTTTTAAATTTAAAATCTTTCAATAAGCAAATGCTTTATCTGTACTATAAGTAGATAAATGGAAACTCCTAAGATATGGGATAAATACAAGACATGTAAATACAAATACATTGGAAACAAAATCCTATTAACTAAATTCTAGATAAATCTTGTAATCTGTTGTATCTAAAGTTAAAATAGAGATCAACAAAGGTTATAGACACACTTTGACCACAATAGGATTTTTCCATGAACTAATCAGAATCACTTGCAAGGAAATGGCATTGTTACTGTGCACTTCGGTGTGTCTCCATTCCATTCCTTGTTCCACCTGGCAGTCTTGTGTGCCCAGAGTGTGCCTCATGCTCTGTCAAGACCTGTACAAGGCTGTTGGCTTACATACTGGCTTTCTATGAAGAAATGTTTTTGGTTGAAGGCCTGGAATTGCTTAAATATAATGGAATTATGAGTCTAATTTCAATTTATTTTCTCCTCCTCTAGTAATCTATATACAACACATTTTCACTGTCTTTGTAGCCATCTTTATATCTTTATCATCTTTATTTTTTCCCATTTACTGTAGAATGCAGAGTCCTGGATTTTTGGTCATAGATTGGCAGCGTGGAACCCAGGAGAAGCCCCAGACTCCTAACAGTAAGGCATGGATATTTTGCTATTGCATCTTTTGTGTGGAATTACACTATTATTTGATTTAAATTTGAAATTCGGAAATTCATTCTTCTTGGGGAGTATTTAATCTAATCTTGGTTTTTGCTTCAAAATGGTGTTAGATGTGCTTGACTATTTAATGTTTCAGATTGGATTCTTTTTAAAAAAAATTATTGGTTCTTTTTAGTTATACGTGATAGTAGAATGTGATTTGACATATTAAACATACATTGAGTATAACTTTCCATTTTTGTGGTTGTACATGATGTGGAGTTTCACTAGTTGTGGATTCCTATATGAACATAGGAAAGGTATGTCAGATTCATTCTACTCTCTTTCCTATTCTCATCCCTCTCCATTCCTTTCATTCCCCTTTGTCTAAACCAATGAACTTCAGATTGGATTCTTTATTTAGTATGGATCAAAATTCAAGTTTTATTGTTATTTTTGAAGCTCTCTTTGTCAAAGTAGAAAAATACAACAGGAGGAAAATAAATAATAAAAGCACAGCTTAAAACATACAGTTTGAATAAAAATCTAGGTCAGATTGTTGTATGCTGTACAATGAAAATCTTTCACAGGGTGTTTTCAAATTTCATTGAATGTAAATTGTGTTCTTTCAATAACCAAATATACCTACTATAAGGGTCCTGTCTGGGCTGGGGATGTGGCTCAAGCGGTAGTGCGCTCGCCTGGCATGTGTGCGGCCCGGGTTCGATCCTCAGCACCACATACAAACAAAGATGTTGTGTCCGCTGAAAACTAAAAAATAAATATTAAAAAAAATTCTCTCTCTCTCTCTCTCTCTCTTTAAAAAAAAAAGGGTCCTGTCTGGTGGACAGTTCAAACAGCAGGGCAAGTTGTAGGGTGTCTATGGAGGGAAATAATGCTGATTTTGATGGACAAGAGACAGGAAGCAATGAAATGCCAACGAGAGGCTGTCAATTGACTGGGACAAGTGACTGCTTTGCGTTGTGAATGTTAGAAGGACAGGGTCAGTGAAGCACATAGCCCCATGCAAACATAGGGATGCTGCACAGTGCACGGACTTCATAGTGACTGTGAATGCCCTTATAGACACCTTGAGATACTCAGAGCCTGTCATAGTCTTTGTCTTGAAAGCATTGCTTAACCCGTGGAGTCAGTTAGGTTATTCCCTGTAAATATATCTCTAAGATTCTAGTTTTAACTAATCCCTTTATCCCACAAAAGGTGGGATTTTCTAGTCCAGGACTTATTTTTGGATTAAGTCACTTTTACTTGTTACTTTTTGAAAGTTCTGATATACACTTTGCTTAAACTTACAACTATTCAGTGATTCATATGAAAATATTCAGAGGTATACTAATCCTCCATGTCCTAACTGATCTATGAGAAAAGACTGCTGCTTTAGCACACATGACCCTTTATAATTTATGTCTACTTTTATGGGGGTCCTCACAACTGAAAGTTTAATTCTCAGAAAGAGGCTGATTCACCATGAGATGGCAGTAGAGAGTGGGCTTGGCAGGAGGCAGAGTAGGGCTGGGCCTGGTGGGAGGAGTTAAACTGCTCATTTGATTTGCTCCTTCAGTTTTATTAGGTGTTTTCCTAGAAAGAGTACTGGGCATGACTGTTAAAGTCCCCAGAGTAACACCCAAACTAAACAAAACTGCATTAGAAGAAAGGGGGACAGTTTCTGAAATATGCCAACCCAAGGAGACAGTTTTGTCAGGCTGCATACACATATCATACACACTTGGATAGAGACTCAGACACACAGAGAGAGGAGGAGCCTTGGAGAGGGAAAAGCCTGAAGAATTAACAGGAGAAAGAAAGGGAGCAGAGAGAGAGGAGAGAAGAAAAAGAAAGTGCAGTAAAAGAATAAAGGCACAAATTTTTATCACTGGAAAGCAAAGCTAAGTGAGAGCATCAGACAGACAGAATGCAATTATGACTGATGGGGAGTCACTTAAGACAGCTGAATTTTGAGATCACATTACTTTGACTTTGCTTTATACATCCTTAAAGGAACCAAAGTGCCACTGGAACAGACACTGGGGTGAGTTCTACCATCCTATTCCTTTGGAGAGCCTTATTGTATGGAGAAATCAGACTGTGTTAGAGATAGACAACATTTTTAAAAACTGCCACCCCCAAAATGGCATGTTTTACTCAAAGTTGCACTGCTAACTATTGGCAGCATTAGGATTAGAAACAATTTCACTTGTCCTCATTATCAGACCATCCTTTCTAAACCCCAAGAGTGGGGGCAATTTGATATTTTCTCCCAAACAGAAAAGATATTAAAAGAATCTGAAACTTAGCTATTCTCATATTTCTTAATTAATATTTTGACCTACAAGACAAAATTGGGGCCACTGGGGAGTATAGGGTATCATCTCTGATTGCCTAGTAAGTTAATATGGTAATCACGGCAATTAACAGAAGATTGTTGAGTAATTTTATCCTTAGAAGATACCTTGGCAGTTATGTATTGCTCTCTTAGCTCTTATTTTTTTCCTAAGTAGGAAGTCAGAAATAGGATGCCAAATGGCATAGCATACTGTGTTCCAACTTTTCTTATTTTAAAGGAAAATCTTTTATGGAAACCAAATATGTAAAAACTATAAAACAAATCTGAGATAGTGAGGATGCTAGAATCTTGCCTGTTTCCTAACCATGTTATTATTCTCCACCATCCAAAATGGCCCCAGGGTTGTATTGGAGGAATGTGAGTGCCTTGATATAGTAGAAAGAACTGGGGCTTTGAAGCTAAAGACACGTGGAGTCAATCTTGCTTCCATCTTTTATAATCTGTATGACATTGATCTTGTGATCTGTGTCTCTTGCTTTCTTATTAGCTTCAAATTCATCACCTAGAAAATATCAATGACATTAATATAATTAAGTGGAATGGAGAATTAAATGAGACACACATATATAAGGGAGAGCTAGGTAAAGAATGGATCTGAAAATTGTTAAAGTGGAAAATGTCGATTTGATGATTGGAACTGAACTCTGCAGTGTAAGGTAGGAGGTCGAATCACTTTTATAGCTTGAATGTGCTTTGGTTCTGTCAAGGACTACTTACCTGGTTGCTTAGTTCTATAGACAAAGAGTAAATGAAGATACATTTCTCTGGAGAGAGCTGAGGAGTACATTTTTCCCTTGTCTAACCTTTCAAATGCTAACCTAGCATTTGAAACTGTAAGTGAATAAAGTTTGACAATGCCCTGTTCCTGTAAGAGTCATGGTGTTTGTGGGAAGAGAAAGATTTGGGTTCTACCTCAGATGAGCCTGAGGGGGAAAAAAATCTTTTGCTAATCCTACTGGCAGCCTTGGGGATGGGGACAAGCATCGGAAGAAGCAGTGGCCTCACAGTCACAGCTTGCTGTACCTGCTAATCACTGGGCCCTTTCCCTTGGCTGCTGTAGAAGGAACTTTGATTTGGGTCCAAACCCAGTGATGGATAAGACCTGGGATTTGTGGAACCCAGTAGACCCTTGAGAATACCAGGCCAAATCAGAGAGTCAGCACCATGGTGTGAGTTGTGGCTGAGCCAGGGAGGTCCCAGGGCCAAGAGACACCAAGGCCAACCTTGGAAAGATCCACATCACAGGTTGAATCCGGTCATCATGCTCAAGTCCCTTGGTGCTCATTAAACAGTCTGAAGGAAAGAGCATCTCCAGCTGCTTTCTCATCCTTCCCCAGGATATCTGTATGTAAAATAGAGATTTGGTACTAACATTTGTGCCTCTTCATAAAGTATGAACTTGAATTTTTTATGCATTAGAGAATTGGGGTTAATGCTCAAAAAGAAAGCTTCTTATAAAGGAAAGCTAATGACATGTGGCTCTGAACAGATTTCAGAAACATGTCTGCCAGCCTGCCTGAGGTCCCCTGAAAGGAAAACGTTTGTTCTGATTGTCAGAAAACTATGAAAAATCATGACTATACTGCTAGAAACTCAACTTTTTTTCCCTTTTTTTTTTAACCCCCAAACTCTTCTTTTCCCTGTTGGTCTCTTAAGCTACCCATTAGTGACCATTTTGTAATGGTGGCTTTGTAATCTTCCTATTCTGGCTTGTGCATAGAAAGAAAGAAAACTTGCTGGCGAGCTTGTGGATCTGGAGAGGCCATGCCTTCCCCAGCTGGCTGGGAAAGCTGGAAGCCTGGGAAGGCTGTCCACAGGCTGTCTGGCAAGGGCAAAGGAAGAGACAAGGAGGAGGAGGCTTAATTCCTAGCTGACTGGACCTGGGAAGGTGGCCTCCTTTCCCTTGGCTCATGAGGCAGAAGAGAAGGCCAAGAATTCTGGCTTCGTTCCTGTCAGCTTGTCGCCTTGCTTTCAGGCCCATGAGGTGAACTGAGTCTGGAAAAAGCTGAGGGCCGCCTGAGGCAGGCTTACGGCTGAGCCATGAGGAAAACAAGCCTTCCCTGCTGCCACTGGGGTCAGAAGGACTTAGCCAGAAGCCTCTCTCCTTTCTATTCAGAGAAGTTGATTGAAGGATAAATAGCCTAATTAGTTGTAGAATGTCTGCCCACTACTTGAGAGCTTTCTTCTTTGTTCCCGTAGAACTACTATAAACAAACTACCATCATTTTTATTTCTAAGTAATGCAAACTTTATTGCACAAGAGCCATGTGGCATTAAGTGTTAAACTTAGGAATGTGTGTGTGTGTGTGTGTGTGTGTGTGTGTGTGTGTGTGTATTTGCAGCAGATGTTACCTTGACTCCAAAATATCTCTTAAAATATGACGCTTCTCAAAGAATCTTATGTGACCTCAATGAAATGCTCATTTATGTAGCATCACTTTAGTAGGTGTTGGCTTAATTAAAGCCATTTAATACCTATGCCAGTTGCTACATGCAAACTCAGTTGTCATCATTTTTGTTTTCCCAAAATAGAGTATTTAGGCAAAGGCAGTAATGAGCAGCAGATGATCCCTTTGCCCCCTGTATTCCTAGGCCTTTTTGTAATTAGGCAGGTGCTATGACAAATTCTGGACAATGCTCTGTGAAGAAAGTGATCTGTGTGCTCCTTGCAGAGAGTGAAAGCCCAGATGCAGTTTTTAATGACTTTATGATATGACTATACAGCATAGTTTCATGGTACTCTACAGGCATGTCTTCTAGATGGTGTAGCTTCAGGATAAAGGAGTCTCCATTATCTGAGATCATGAGTGACTATGTGGAGCAGAATCTCTATTGACCCCTTGTTGCACCTGAAACCATGAGCAAGATTACAAGCTTTTGTGGTATTGAGTTTCTGAGATGAGGGGCAGTTTGTGACTTGTGTAATAGAGCCTAACCTGACAAGTGCCAAGTCAGTAGTATACATCCAGTTAGTTTGTTGAATAATAGAAAGGCTATTTTTACCTAAGCTAAAAAATGCCTGACTCATAATCATAATCATAGCCAATATATTTGAACTTGTATGTGTGCCGGGCATTGTGCTCAGTTATTTACATGCATAATCTTATTTATGTTCCATAACCTCCCTATGAAGTATTATCCCCATTTTTCAGATGAGGAAAATAAATCTATAGCATCTAAGACCTATCACACAGAATATTTTGAACACTCTGTTTCAACTAGCGCACTCTGACTGCAGGATCCTTGGCAGGATATTTGATTTTCATTTTTGTACATCTTATATCCTTAATCACTTCCTTTGTTGGCAGATCATATGTTTGTATAGGCAACCTAAACACTAGTTGAAAAGCCACTAGATGCTCAGTCCTTACTTCTAAATCCACAAATGCTCATAATTTAAACCTTTGTAAGGGACCATGAAATTCCAGGTAAGGAGGACAGCAGGTCAGACAATTCACTTGAGGGGTAGAGGGTGAGAGACAGGAAAACTGAGAGCATCCCAGATTCTTCTAAGTCAAATCATCATATTACTTTATTTTGCTTGAAATTAGCTCTTAGAATGTTTTGTTAAATTAGTTTCTATTCATGAATTTTTTTGCAAAGATTCCTATCTTCAAAGCTTGGGATTATATATTCGATTACCCTTGCTTCAGTTCCTTCCCTTTTGAACAGTCTAACAATGCTTCTATGTTGTTTTATTCATTTTTTATTTATTAAACATCCTTGGAAGGGAACTAAGAAAGGACACAGGAATGCCTTCCTTAAGTCGTACATGACCATGCTGCTGAATGGAGGGGCTAAAGTGGGGGTTTTGTACAGAACACGGGGAGAACAAAGATTGTAGAGAAAACATGTGTTACAGGGAGGTTTATTCTGGATCTTGAAGGATATTTGGGCATGTTTCAGAAGCAGTAACTAAAGTACTCTAAGCAGTGGCAGAGAGACAGAAGATAACTCTATAGTTGAGGTGTTGGCACTTCATTCATTCCTCCATTCACTAAGCTCTATTTAATTCTGGTGATTAGTTGAAGAATGGATTTCATAGGAAGGTTGGCAGAGAAATGAAATGGAAAAGTTAGGATCTGGTTAGAAAGAGCTTTCTCTTGCTAACTTGGAGGTTTCATTTCAGGATAATTCTATATCACTTTTACGATCTTAAAATGTAAAGTTTTATTTGATGAAAAGAGATGGACTTTATTTTATTAGATAAAGAACTTGATATACATTATTCTCAGGTTCAATGAAACACAAATCAGTGCTAAAGAGAAGAAAAGCTTAGAATTCTATACTGTTTATCCCACCTCTCTAGGCCCAGTTTACAACCATACTTATGTTCCTGTTCCCCCTCATAAAAAATTGAAGTCACTTAGGAAACCAATACTGGAAACAGGAGTGAGGGAGAATGTAGACTGGAGCTAACACACCCCAGGCATGCTCTCTGATTTGTTTTTTTCTTCTATTAAGGTCATCCCATTTACCCCAGTTCAAAAGTACTTTTCTTCTATTTTCCATAGTTTTCTTCTGACTGATCCACTTACACTCTGGGCACACCCTCACCTCCCTTCTTTGGGAGGTCTTGGGCAGGTCTTATCTTTATGTACAAATCTATCTTTCATGCAAAATATATGTTTATATTTGAACAAGCAAGAGTCAATAATACTTTGTAGTCATGTAGAAAGATCACATTGCACAATTAAAGATTAATGGTGTGTGAATAAAATAGATGAATCAGAAACTGACATTTCATAATATAAAATATGTTTTATTTTCACCAAAATATGATTTTATTTAACCAAAACTTATTGGCTAGATTCACAAATTGGATAGTTCCAAAATTTTATGAAAGTATATCCTTTTTCTGGAATTCATTACACATTACTTGGTTTGGAGGGTTGGTTTGTTTGTTTCCTCTGAAAGGATGAGTTTTCAAATACCATATGAACTTGTACCAGAAGCTGCATGTAAATTATGTTGTCAATCCTGTGCTAATAACTTGTGTATATTAGCAATTTGGAACACCTGGGGTCATTGATTCTACCTTGTTGGGTTGACTTGGTTGGAGCCATTCATTTCAGACTCATTAAAATGCTCCCCCCAAGAGCATGATAAGAAGATTAACATTAAACAGGGACGAGAGGTTGGAGGGAAAGGGAGAGAGAAGGGAAATTGCATGGAAATGGAAGGAGACCCTCATTGTTATACAAAATTACATATAAGAGGTAGTGAGGGGAAAGGGAAAAAAAACAAGGGGAAGAAATGAATTACAGTAGATGGGGTAGAGAGAGAAGATGGGAGGGGAGGGGAGGGGGGATAGTAGAGGATAGGAAAGGCAACAGAATACAACAGACACTAGTATGGCAATATGTAAAACAGTGGATGTGTAACCGATGTGATTCTGCAATCTGTATACGGGGTAAAAATGGGAGTTCATAACCCACTTGAATCAAATGTATGAAATATGATATGTCAAGAACTATGTAATGTTTTGAACAACCAATAATAAAAATTTTTAAAAAAATGCCCCTCCATGACGAGAGAATCCAACTGTGGCCAGCTACCTTTCAAGCTTTGCTATTAGTCCACAGCAGGAAATGGTCAACAATGGCCTACAATAACCTATTTCACCACAAGAAAAAAACTCAAGTCACAAATTCCAGTCATAATGAATTAAAATTATCATATTATATTTAAAAAATAGAATATTGTAATCATTAGAAATAAATTTACTGTAATTAATGTTGGAAGCATCTGAACTGCCAGTAGCCACAGAATTGGACTTCTTTGCCTATATATTTTTTTTTTCATTATTTGGTTGAGTGACACTCTGACAGCAGCTAACTAGTCATTCTTCATACATTTCGTTTTCTTGAGCTTGCAATTGACTTCATTCGTAAAGCTGCCCAAAAAACAATACCAGATAAACTATTTGGTATCAGATAAAGGGACATAATCTAGAAAACTGTGGCAGGGAGAATATTGACTTAGTCTCCTCATACTTCATCTTTTTCCATGTAAATGCCCACTAAGGTGCTCATAAAAACTGAAATTATGACCTTCATTTTCTGTGACTTGAAGTTAGAGCCAAAGTGTTCCATCAATAAAATCTTCAATGGTTTTTCGATCGTCATAATATCACCCAGCAATTCTCTCCTTGAGTTGAGATAATAGCAGCAATTAGGCAGCTTTTATTTCTCAACCCCTTTTAACTTTTGCTGTCTTATAAATGAACACATGGCATATATATGTAACCACTATGAAGGGAATGCTGGTCAGTGTCAGAAGCAGGGGAACACAATTACCCCATTCATGAATTATCTTTTACTTTTCACTTTAACCCCAAAGGTTAAATGTCAATGTGTGTGTTTGCCTCCCTTTCTATTTTGAACACATGGGAAGGCTTTGTAGGAGTTCTGCAGACGGGTAGAGAAAGTAAGGTTTATAAAAATCAAGCACACTTGCATTTATTAGTGGTCACTAATGGCATGTAATTAAAGTAATTACAGGAAGGCAAACAGACAATTAACTTGTTTGGAAGTGTCAGCAAAGGGCAATAACAGAGTATAAAGTTCTTGTCCATATGGTTCATCTTTAGGTCCCACAAATATCATAAAGAAAGGGTGATGCTGACCGGAATGGTAGGGCTAATATTAGATTTTGTGAAACAACCATGGCATCTGTAAAGTAAAAGCAAAGAGCCAAGAGCAATGTGTTGGGTTAGTGTGGGGTAGAAACAAAGGAGTTGAAGCTATAATCAGCCTTCAAGAACCATGATAGCTTAGTCAGAGATTTGATAAGGATTGACCATAGTAGGTGGTGAAGAGAAGGATGAACACATAAGCCTTCTTCTGTTGTTCTGTATATTTCAAAATGTGAATCATCCTTTTCAGCCTTGGTTGATCTTGGTTAGTAGTCCATGCATATATTAATTTTTAAATTTATTTATTTGTTCTAAGTTGTTACACATGACAGCAGAATGCATTTCGATTCACAGTACACAAATGGAGCACAATTTTCATTTCTCTGGTTGGACACAAAGTAGAGTCACACCATTCGTGTCTTCATACATGTACCTAGGGTAATGATGTTCATCTCATTCCACTATCTTTCCTACCTGAATGCCCCTTTCCCCTCTCCTCTTTGCCCCATTCAAAGTTTCTCCACTCATTTCATGCCCCCCCCCCATTATGGATTAGCATCCACTTATCAGACCATATATTAATTTTATAGTACAAAATGGGTTCTAAGCTTCTGGGGTATAACAGTTACATTTTGGAAATCTTCCATGTCTTCAGCCATGCTCAGTATACAGCAGAAAATCAGTTGGTGGGTAGAATCCTCCATAATAGTCCATCCAGAATTCCTATCCCCAGCCTGTTTCTGTGTGCCAAGTTCAAAGAGAAGTAGACGTGATGCTCAGAGCTAAGAACTTTGTTTCAGTTACCAAGATGAACTTTTTATGAATCGTTAATGAATCTTTACTCAGTGATACAAAGAACTCCACTAATGATACTAATTATATTAGTCCATTTTTTTTGCTGCCATAACAAAAACTCAAGACTGAGTACTTTATTTTTTTAAAAAAAGGTTTATTTAGTTCACAGTTCTGAAGTTCAAGATCATGGAGCCAGCATCCTAAGCATCCTAATGCTATCTTTGTAACAACATGGTGGAGAAGCAGAAAGGAAACTGGCCACATGCATAAGAAGCTAAGTGCATGGGGTAGTCTCAGCTTATAACAGCCACTCTTCTGAGAACTAACTCAGGAGACCAGCATCAATCTATTCTGAAGGCATATAGTGCTCCCATGACTTAATCACCTTCTACTAGGAATCACCTCTTAAAGATTACATCACCTTGACACTACTACACCAGGGACCAAGCTCCCAGCACATGAACTTTTGGAGGACATACTCAGGCATGCAAACTTTAGCACCAATAATGTGTAAGCACCAATTATGTTGATACATTATATAGTTTATTATCTTATCAGGACAACTCTATGAGGTTGAATCACAAAGGGTGGAGGGAATCTGATGTTTGTTAAGTTCTTGTAAAAGAAATTGAAGTTTTGGAGCAGTGGCTTGGAAACCAACTTTAGAGATGAACAAGTTAAGAGCTCTTTTATTGTTAATTGAGTAATTACAATATACTATGTCTAGGGGCCATTTGCAGTCAGAGGTGTGCAAAAACAAAAAGAGAGGCCCTCCCCCTGAAATGAAAACAATCTGAAGACTAATGTACGCTATTTGCAGTTCTGTCAGTTATGCCCTGCAACATTTCTTACATTCTTTTCCTTTTCTTAATTCACTATTGTTTCCTTTCTCATTTCTCACCTAGATGCAAGCTATCCCTTCCAAAACAATATCACCAATCCCATCTCCTCCTAGTTTCAATGTATTCGATATACTTTCTCTCTCATGGGTACTCCTATATGATGCAAAACTGATCATTTTACTGTCGCACTGAAAAAAAACATGTTTTCCATTATCCACATTGCAAAGTCCAGTGACTTTCTTTTGACAGTCAAGATTAGCTACAAGCTGGGCCCAACTGGCCTTTTGAAACTGCTTCCCTACTATTCTCCTGAGGACATCTTATATTTCAATTTCAATACCACTTTTCATATGTCCTGAACATTTCTTAAATCTTTCCATCTCCATTCCCTGGCTTATACTACCCCAATATTTTTCTGCACCAAACTTCTGCCTTTATTTTACAATTTACTTAATGTGTCACACTAATTAACACACTTTACCTAATTTCGATTCTGCCTCTTGCTTCTGAACTCCTAAAGTTTTTATCAGAACCATTTTTACCTGTATTAATTTATTCTTAGATACACCTTATCTCATCAGTAGTATTGTAATATTCTGAAGGAGGTGAGTCTTGTCTCTTTTTTGTATTTTCATAATTAAAGCATAATCACATAAACACATTTCCCCTGATCCTGCTATCTTTTTTCACCTAGTGAAATCCTACTTAAATGTAAAATTCCAGTTAGAATATCACATTTTTGAGGTGGTATTCTTTTCTTAAATCCTTCAGGCTGGGTTAAATGCACCATTGTGTTTTCTCTTTGTCCTTTGTTCATACTTTATGTCAGATCTATATTATTTAAATGAAATTGTCTAATTATAGGACTGTCTATACTATACTATACTAATTATAGGACTGTCTATACTATACTATTAGACTCTAAATTCCCCAAGTCTTGAATCATGGCTGTCATATTATAGGTGCTCAGTACGTTTTGAATGATTCTTTAAGGGCTCAGATTCATAATGGCTTTCCTGGTCTGGATGGAAAGAGTGTCTCCAGGAGAGGAGGGCAGTTTAGATAAGATTTAGAGAGCTCTTTTTGAGGTGAGCAGCCACAAAACACTTCCAGTTTTTGGATTCTAAAATTATGGTCAGCCTGGGCTTTGTCATCTTGAACTCCACAGCTGCCCCCATTTTCAACTACAGAGTGCCTCAGTGCTTAAGTGCATGAAGAGGATAAGTACCTTTGGCAGATCTGAAAAGAGTTTGGATGGATTTGAGAAAGTAGCACACATTTTAAACTCTTAAGCCTTTTTGGACACCTGAGCTCCAATTATTTGCAGTGAGATATTTCCCATGATTCTTCTCGAACCAGCCTTGACTGTTTCCAAGAATTTGAAATTGATGGATACAAGTCTGTTTTAACTCACAGACATTGCAGTTTCTAGACACCTGGCTCTGAAGTTGAACCACTGCCAATCCATGGTCACCTCTAGTTCACAAATCCATGTGGTGCCATTGCTAAGTATGTCTGTAGTGCTCTGAACAGAAGGGGAAGGCACTTCTGGTTCGGTCTATGTCTGTATGGACTCTCCCCCTCTATATGCTAAACCTTGACCCTACTGCTGGTAAGGAACACAAGTACATATCATGTGTAGGTCAGCCTTGTTTAGGAAGCAACTCTATATTTGTATACAAAAACGTGCAAAAATAAAAAGGCTGAACATAGGAGCAAGGCAGTGGAGGTGTGATCTGTCAAGTTTGGTTAGTATTAAAAAGTTTCTTCACTTTTCAGAGAGATAAAGGAAGTGGTTGGCAAGGAGAAGAAGGACAGTCATTTTGCAGCATCATGTGAAGAGACATAGACAGAGTTGAGCAAAGCATACAAGGAGAACAGGCAGATCCTTTGGCGAGAGCAGGGATTCTGGGAAAGGAAAACATAAATGATTAAATCTCTGAGAATGTAGGGTCCAGCAATTTGTCAGTCTAGAATTTAGATTAAATATATGTCTTGAACTTGATGATAATAGTGAGTCATTATGAATTATTGAATAAGGGATGAGAAACATGATAAAAATATTTTTGAAGAAGAGTGGTATAAAACGTTTATATTAAAGATATTGAAGAGACAGCTAAAACCTGGGCACCAGGAAGGAGTTGGCTATTTTAAATGTATGAGCCAGTGAAAGGTCAGAGTAGGAATGACTTGACACCGTTACCTCTTCCATGGCAGGCATCACTATTCAAATACAGCATGCTCTCAGAATTATACCAGAACCCTCCTTAATGCAGTTCCTCAGTCACATCTACTAATCAATCTGAATTGGCAAGCTAGATGATGCCTATCTTTCATGTAGACTCTGTTGTAACATGTGGAAATGATGTAACAGGAGCCATTATGTAGGGGTCAGGTGTAGAATATATAAGAGAATAATGTGGACTTAGGGGATGAGGAAAGTGATGAGTAGGAAATAACTGAAAACATAGAAATTTCATAACTACAGAGTTGTTTTAAAATGCAATAGAGAAATAAAGGAGTAATTCTTGCTTTGATGAAAAATCTAAGTAATTTATTTATCCATTAGGCATAGGTCAATGAGAATATACTTAGCTAGATTAAAATGGCTTAAAGAGAGGATGAAATATTGGGGTTCATAACTATTCATTAAACACTTTCAATGTTTATAAATAGCAAGAAGTTACTCTATATTTTGTTGGGTGTTTCAGATATATCAGCAAACAAATCATATATATGTATATGCCATATATATATATATTTGTCCTTGTTTGGGCATAAATTCTAACACTGAGAGAGACACACAACCAAAAATATATATGTTAAATAATCACATAGTTTATCAAAAGAAAATGCAGTGAAAGAAAGAAAAATGTATACCAAAAATGAATGACCGGGAATTCAGGGGATATGGAGAACGTTTGAAGTTATCCAGTTATAAATCCTCACTATTTGACTTATTGTCAGAATATTTGCTAGGATAATTCTATACAACTTATGAAATACCAATTTCTAATTTTCTTACCTCTGATCATTATGAGACTTACCAGACAGAGAGCTTTCAAGTATATGCTCAGGTTTTATAGGAGACCAAAGATTGATCATCTTGACTATTTTACAGATCTCATCACCTTTAAGAAAAGAAAAACTAGACCAGGCATCCTCCAGGGTTTGAATAGTATAGAATATTTGGCTTATTGTATTCTCAGTTTCTTTCATAAAAGGATTTTATGTTCCAAGGGGTGGATAGAATAGTTTGCCTGGTTTGTCCACTCAGGACACCAGAGTCTTAATTCAACAGTCAAGTATAGAGTCCATTAAATTTCTGTCAATACTTGGAGGCAATTTATAAATAAGAATTAAGT
Source organism: Marmota flaviventris (assembly GCF_047511675.1). Lineage (NCBI taxonomy): Eukaryota > Metazoa > Chordata > Mammalia > Rodentia > Sciuridae > Marmota > Marmota flaviventris. The sequence goes on from NC_092499.1 coordinate 95,298,628, forward strand.
TAAAAACTCAGAACTGAATTTGAAGACCATAGAAGGAGTTGCTGAGAGGTTAAACTTACTTTCAACAATGAAAGAATTACAGCATGTGGATTTTATTATTAATTTACCAAGGAGCTACATTCACTACAGAATGACCATAAATATCACTCGGTGCCATTTTTCTTTTGTCTTAATGCTCTTTTCAGTAAAGATTTGTAAAATCTTTTAACTCTGATGGCTGAGGAATGGTGTCTTTAGTGGCTTGTTCTCAGCTTTTCTGCTCTTTTTGTTATCTTGCTTTTGGAGCTTCTTTAGTTTGCAGAAAACGCCCTTTGTGTCAGGATGTAGGTTTCTGATTTCAGGACCCTCGCTGATATATTCTTGGGCTTCCTGTGTAGAAAAGCTGAAAGACCACTTCACATTGAATGATCGCAGCAATTTTTGTTTTGCTCATCAAACTGTTGGCTGCCTGTTTTACAAGTAAACCTCAGAAATGGCCTGGCCCTGCAACTCTTTCTCACACAGGAGGGCTCCCTCCTGTCTCCATTCTTTTTGGCACAATCAGTGTTTTCTCTGCATTTTGTAGCGTTCTAAGCATACTCTGGCAACAAGAAGAACATTTTCAGTCTCTTTTTGGCAGTAAGAGTTATCTTCTGCCTGGCACCAAGCTGAAAACATTCCCTATTGTGCCGTTCTTTGACATTATCTCAGCAGTAACAGTGCAGAGGTACTTCCTGTGTAGCACCATTAAATACCCCTGCTCCATCAATAGCCATTCAGGGACACTTCCTGTTGTAGCACTATTAAAATTCCTGCACCAGCAGTAACAATGCAAGGGTACTTCTGTGGTACTTTAGGAACACTTCCTATCTAACATTATCAGAGATTCTTGCATTAAGAGGAGTAGGGATACTTTTGTTTTTGAATAAATATTTTGTTACCAAGGCCACACAGCAGCTTAGAATGTTTATTAATTATTTATTTTTCAGTATTGTTGGAGTTCTTCACAAGCATGTAAAATACTACTACCAATTAGTTCATGAATTTAATATTTTATTCCCTTGTCAGAGTCACTTGAACTGTGGAAACTCAGGCATGGGAATGATTAAACCAATTAGGTTTAAAGACCCCAGTAATCTCTGAATTCATAATTGCATTCAAGAAGGAAGAAAACCCATTCTATGTCTATTCTGTTCTGTATTCCTTAACAATAAATAATAAATGATAATACAGTCTTAACTCTATCACAATCATGAGAGTACTCAATTCAAAGAGTGGTTTCACATTGTACAGCTGTGGAGATGGGAGAAGAGAATGAACACTGTGTGATTTCCTGTGGGATAAATCCCAACTCTAGTTGATTGATTTACAAGGTTATTAAGTCTTTTCCATTTATTATTCAGAAGCCACACAGGATAGCTATAGCATATCAGATTGGACAAATACATCTTAGAATAATGTAGTGACTTAAATACTTATGAACATTCATTTTTGAGAAAACCTCAGATTGAAATTTATATGGCCATTGCTTTTGTGCTGTAGGAGATGTAGATTCACCAAATGCCATCTCTGAATCATCATGACTAAATTGAATATGATCATATATGTGTTCAAAATCTGAGCCATTATGACCTTCAGAGATCATAAAGAGAGATCAGTATGTCTAGGTCCACATTAAATTAATAGGTCACATTGAAGGAAACTAACATACTTTTAGTCACATTTATGTTTTTTCCAAGTTTCTAGACATGGAAAAGGTTTAATATTTTGGAAGAAGGAATAAATACAAAATTACCATAATTGAAGAGAAATATTAAACACCCCCTCACAAAATGAAGGTCACCAGGAATAAATGCATAATAAAACATTTTTCAGACAGTGGAATATTCTGGTTTAATTGCAATTAAATCTACACCAAAAAGAGTCATACAAAACATAATCCAAAGAGAATTATGTCTGGTTCAATCATGTTATATATCCAGCTTTTCAGAATGACATTATTAAATTGGGCTAGCTTGACCACTGCCCAGGATCAATGGCATACTGAGAGAACCAAAGCAGAAAACCCAAGCAAGCTAGTCTAACTCTTTCATGAGAGTGGCAGATACACTGAGCCACAGTGCCATTGCAGTAGATGTTGTATTTCATAAAGCCAAGTAATGTGACATGACTGTCTACAGTGTGCCCAACTTTGTTAGCTCTTTCCTCAGCCAAAGTTAACATAATAGAAGAAGACAAGATTATTTTTCCAAAATGAGCCAGGAATATTCAGTCCACAGGGCCAATACAACTGCTTTTTGTAAATCTGTGTTTTGGACTGTGTTTGTGTAGATAACGAAAGACCAATATTATAAAAACAAAAAAACAAAAACAAAAAGAAAAAAAAATCTCTTTGAAGTGAAATGATTTAGGACATCAGGATCAGGTAGGAAGGTGTGGTTAGAAGAAATGTCCAAAGTATCTAGTAAAACTAACGTCTGCTGATGTCCAGAGTCATAGCTACTGGGAAAATGGGATTGTTTATACTTTGTGAGCAGGCATAAAAACTCATTTTTAGTTAAAGCATGAAAAAAGTATACAAGGCAGAGTTTCAGACAATATCAGACTATGAAAAGGACAGCTGCAGTCAATGTTCCCACTAATATTTTCCATCCGTGTACTGAGTGAATTTGTAATGTGCAACTAATGTCAAGAAAATAAACAGATGTGCACCACAAGCAGGAACAACAATGAAAGAACTCACATAGATTTTATGAAGATTGAACTTTTGATGTTGATTTTGCTAGTGAAAGCGGATTGTAAGCAAAGTCTTATATTTATAAAATTGTCTTCTGTTGAGGAAGATGAAGATGTTGATACTCCCAACAGCATGGTTTGAGCTCTGTCTAGTGGATCTGTGCCAACTCTGAAATACCCTCTCACCCATTCTCATTATGAGCTCAAGTGCAAGGTTGCCAGACAGCTGGACATGCATGAAAATGAAGAAAACAGGCCTACCAAAGAATCACATCTGTTATCTTGGCCTCATATGCACCCTGATGAAATTAGATTCTCCACCTGGCCAAAGACAGGGGAAAGGGCAACTCCATTTTAATGAATTTTGAGCCTTGGAAAACTCTTTACAACTGAGGGTGTTCATTTTTATAAGAGAGAATAATTTTTGAGTGTATTACATAGAGGCTGATCTATACTATCATTAACATCAAATGTATTGTGTAGCTTAAAAAGTCCTTTATAATTTCTCCCTTACATGCTCATCCCCTTTGTTAGCCCTGTCATTCCCTAAAACTCCTCCAGTCGAGGCATAGGCATGATTTGACATTTCCTTAAATACATTAGTCGTTTTAAGTAAGTATTTACTGAGCAGCTAACTCTACTTAGCAAGCATGGACCCTATTTTACAGTGGCCCTTTCCCTCAACTCTGGTAGAGCAATGCAATATTAAACAAAAACACAAATACTTAAGTCAAAGAAAGGTTTTTTTTGCAAGTAATCTATTAATACATTCTTTTTATAAAGACAAACCGTATACAAATACAGAGTCCATAGGACAGTGCCTAGATTGGCCAAAACTTTTAATTGCAGGTGACAGAACTGAAATCACATTAAGGAAAGTGAATTTATTGGTTCGTATAACCAGAAAATCCAAGGATGAGGCTGGCCTTAATGCATGACTAGTCAACATATGACAGATGTAAAGACTCAAATGGTTGTTTTCTCTCCTTTCTCCCTTTCCCCATTCTCTTTCCCTCCTTTCCTTTTTTCTCTCCCACTGTGCACCCCCCAGCCCCATTTCCTCCTGATTCTAAAAGGTGGGGATTGGGAGCTGGTAATGTCCCTAGAAAGGTAAGAATGCTTTTCTTTCCCAGTGTCCACATATAAAACCTCAGGGAGGACACTCACTGGACCTCCTTAGGTCATATCCTCACCAGTTCCTCTGCAAGGAAGTATGTATTATATTGGCATCCCCATTAGAACCTATGGAATGGGTGAAGAATGGTGCACTTAAAAAATGGGGGAATTGGTAACTAATCAGGGTAATTATCTAGATGCTCTTTCTTTCATCCTCACTCCTTTCAAGAAAGCTACTACCATAGAAATTAGTTTATGATTTTCCAGTCCTTGTCTACATACTTAGAATAACATATGTACAAACCTGTGTGTATTCATGCATGTGTGTGTATGTATGTGCCTGAGCACATGTACTTAACATATGTGTGTGTGGGTGGCTTCCTTATATAAATTCATAAATTAAATTATATTTTTATTTTATAATTTTCTTAAGTGAGCATATCTTAAAAACTTTCTCACATCACTAAATACGAATCTACTTCAATTTTTTTGATTGCCAAATAATATGCCACAGTTAAAATGTATGACCCTATACCTAATCCTTCCTTAAAAATATTTACTTTCCTTCGGATATAAGGTTATAATTCTTCACTGAAAATCCTTATGCATGCTTTAACTGCACACATGCAAGCATTTTTGTGGTGTAATTATCCAACAGTGCTTATCTAGTCTACTTGTTTCTTAAGGCTATTTCAATTCCAATATTATAAAATATATTTCCTTGTATATTCTATATTATTCAAAAATTTTCTCTTTATATTTAGTTCCTTCCTTCTTCTGGGTTTTGGTGAGTAATTTTAAGCAGAACAAATTGTCTGCTTTTTCCCAACCCCCATCACCAATTTGCCAGTCACTAGTCTCAACACAGTTTAGTAAAGAGGTGTCCTTTCCTGGCTGTTTGAGAGCCTCCTCCATGGAGTAATAAATTTCTCATACACATGCACCTGTTTCTGGCCTTTCTGTTCTGTTCCATTGGTCTGTTTGTACATTCCTAAATCATGCATACTGTTTGACTTTTGTTTCTGTCATTACTATTTTTGTTACACAAGCAGTACACAATATTTTCTTTGCACATGGTTGAAAGAGTACAAAAATATCCAGAGGAAGCATGAAAGACCTTTTATTCCCCTCATTACTCCCACTGTCCTTCTCACAGTTGGGAGATATTATTTCAGTTTCCTTTTTTGTGTTTCCAAGTATACATGGAGCTTTAGAACATGTGTGGTTTGGGTCTTTTTATTAATATGAATGGAGTCTTGCTATATATATGATTTTCCACCATTTCTTGTCAACACTCTTGGAGATCTTTTCATATTGATGTATATAGTCAGACACACACTGAAAAAAATAATAAAACTGTAAAGACTTCCACAGTATGTGTATCCTGTAAGATGTTAATCAACTCTTTTTCTGAAAATGGTGTTTTAATCTATGTAGCTTTATAGTAGTTAAATGTGCAGGACAATATTAGAATGGGTTTCATTTGAAGATCAGAGAAGAAAGCTTAAGACTTGAGAAGGAGAGAGAATTAGCTGGAGGAGTGGGAGGAATCAATGTGCAAAGACCATGGGTGTGGAAAAGCACTGTCTGCAGAAAACCACAAAAAGTCAGTGGTTAGAGTACATTAAGAGAAGAGGAAGAGACAGTGAGGTGGAGACTGAGAGATAGACAGGGTCAGATACTTAGGATCCAGTAAGCTCTTTTTTTAAGAAATTCAGATTTCACCCTAAAATAGTAGGAGGTAACTGAAATATTTAAGCATGCAAGTGATATTCTGATTTGAATTGTGGGCCCCCCAAAAGATATTCCATGTTCTAACCCTTAGTTCTTATAAAAGTAACCTTATTTGGAGAAATAGTTCCTCGCAGGTGCATTGGGATAAAGAATCCTGGAGTAGATTGTCCTGCATTACCTGGGGAGAGAAACTAAATTCAATGAAATTGTCCTTAGAATGAAAGAGAAACACAGGCAAGGAGGCCATTGGAAGAGAATATACAGAGAGATATGTATCCACTTGCCAAGCAACACCTGGAGCCATCAGAAGCAAGGAGATATGAGCAAGAATTCCCTTCTGAATAGGGGGAATGAGCCCTGCTTACACCTTGATTTCAGACTTCTGGTCATCAGAACTCCAAGAGAGTACATTTCTGTTATTTTAAGCCACCAAGTTTGTGGTACTTTCTTACAGCAGCCCTAGGAAACTAACACAGTCCTTCCTTTTTCCTTTTATTCATTTGCTCAGATACTTGACAAATGTCTGTGTCAGAACTGTTCAAAGTCCTAGGGATATAGTGATGACTAAGACACACCAAAGAAATCCCCATAAGCTGATGCTTCTTGCCAAGGCATGGCCTAACAGTGAGATCCTGGGTCTACTGTCTTGAATGCCTCCCTTTTCTTCATTATTATCAATCCCTATGTCAAGTTTCATTTGATTTTCACACATTCTCCTTATGGTTTCTTACATCAATAAACTTTCCTATGTGCAGATAGCTTCTTTAAATTGTCAAGTAGTAGTTTAACTATTTCAACTGCAGCTATGAAGCTTCCCTAATTGTCCTCAATAAGTTTTCCCTGGTTTTATTGGCAAACATCACACTATTTTACAATCATTTACCTGTCTGTCCTCCTTAGACTTTGAGGACAGATGATTTTCATTTTTATTCTTGCGTTTTCAGAGCCTGGAATGGCCTGTGCACATAGTGAGTACACACTATATATTCAACTGATGTGATTTATGAAATTATAATACCACAAAAGAACTGATTGATAAATTAGACTTTATTAAATTAAAGTTTTCTGCTCTGTAAGACACCTTTTAAAAAATGAAAAGACAAGCCACACACTGGAGATTGGTGAAATATATAGCTGACAGAGGATTACTATTCAGAATTTATAAAATATTTTACAAAGCAAATAAAGAAAACAAATGACAATAAAATGGATTTAAAGACACAATGGGTATTTGAGAGGAAATTAAATACATTTGGTCAGACAACTCTTGAAAATATGAACCATCTAATCTGTATTTAAAACAGTATTTATACCCTTTCATATCTGAGAAGTTGGATCAAATCAAGTGCCTGAGAAGATGCAGTTAGTGTAGTCTCTGTAAAATTGTTAGTGGAAACGTAGTAAACAAAGCAAGTACTTTGGAAATAATTTGACTTTACCTCATAGAGTTGAACATTCACATACCCTATGGCCTAGTAATTATATAGATATAGAGGACTAATTTTGCACATGTGGACCATCAGGAGGCACATGCAATAATTTTCAGCAGTGAAATAATGAAATATCTAAATCTTTTGCCCTCTCACACCTCCCAAATAATCCTACAAAGAGAAACAACTAAGATGTCTTTCAATAAGAGACTTTGACAGGAGATTGGATAAATCACATGTGACATATTCTCACAATGGAATATAATAGAACATGACAACATATAAACTAGTGTTAGAGACAACACAGGTGATTCTTAGAACTGGGATGTGGAATGAAAAAGGCAAATGCCAAAAGAGTGCATAAAAGATGATGCCCTATCACAAAGTTCAAAAATAGACAAATCTAAGCTATGTGTTAATTGTGTGTGTGTGTGTGTGTGATTTCAAAATTGCTAATATTTTTTAAGATGTAGCGGAATTGTACTGCTTACTTCCTAGAGGAAAGCAATGAATGCCAAGTTGCTTATTAATAGATAGAAGTGAATGGTAATGTTTCTAGTTCTTGGATTGGTGGTGAGTTTTTTAATATTTTTTATTTAAATAAGGTATGAGGACCATGCATAGACCAGTAACATCTTATTAATGGAGATTAGATTTATTAAGATTTATCTAAGTCTGTCCACCTGAGGTTTTATGTATATGGAGAACATACATATGTGTATATGAGCTTAGTAACTAACTTCTGCCAAAGAAATCTCGTTCTGTGTAATTCATCTTCTCTTTCATCAGTGTTCTAATTGTTCCTTGTTTGCATAGCTGTGGTATGTCCCTTCCTGGAGCAAACAGCAGTTAAAAAAGTAAATCTGCTAGTTAATTCATAAACTCATGCATTTGGCTTCTCCTCTTTTTAAAATACATTTAGTTATTAGCTTTATAAAATGGTGGGTCACAATCTCAAGTACTGGGTGTGAGATTTCAGAGACTTAGATCATGAAAGATGTGAAATTTTAAGAATGTGATAGCTTCTTGTTTGGTGTTTACAACTTCATTGAAGGCAGGTGATCTAAGGTAAGGAAACATGAGTAACCTTGGCTATGGAAAGGCAGGAAGACCCTCACTGAAAATGTCCAACTCAAATACAATTTTATGAAGTTAATCATAGTGAAAAAGAATATTTCAAATTATACTGAAAATCAGATAAATCTAAGTTAGACTAAAATTAGGATAGAGGGCAAAAAGAGAGATTTTATGTAAGATACCACAGAACCACATTATTGAAATATAGAATTGTCTCTTTAATTCCTGGCAAAGCAAGTAAAAATTTTTTAAAAATCATGATTAATACTTTAAAAGTTCTCTCCCACTTCCAGTCCATGGGGAAAGGAAGTACACATTTCTGAGGCAAATATACAAATTGCTTGTCCCAGCTCTCTGAACATTTGATCTTTAGCCAAGACCTTAAAATGTATGCATTTATTACATAGCCCTTCCTGCATTTTTAAACCTATCCAACTAATATATAAAGATGTTTTGAAAAACAGATTGAGACCCTGAATGTGTCTTTGTTTCTTTTAAGCATCTTTAAAACTGGAAATAATTAAAGTACATTTAAAGATGTGCTCAGATGATGAAATTTGGAGTGCCATGCTCTATATCCACCTGCATTTTCATAGGTAGCAGGACTACTAGGCTTCGTTGTGGCAGCATCATCATAAATATAACTGGTGCCCCTGAAATGGAAGCTTTGGCTTAGATGTTGCAAAGTATGACTCTTTTGAAGAATCCTTGGATGCTAAATTCCTCCAAATCTATTACTGCACTCATCTGAACAGAGGAAACTAGAAAAAAAAATCTAGGAACTTATTTCTGCATCCAACCTTTCAGGCTGAGCTGGAACAAAACACTCATAGACTTCAAATGAAAAAGGACTGGCTGCAGAACAGGAATTGAACTGTTAAGAATCAAGCATCACAGTCAGAGTCTCCAAGTGTCCAGCAAAGCCCAGTTTCCCACAGGAGGCTCCTATCCCTCAAGCCTGGCATTCTGTAATGGGGGAATCATCCATAGAAGGCAGAAGAGAACAATGGCCCATTTGTCAGAGTTTGGTACTTGCAATGGAGAAACTATAAAATTCATGGCCAGACTGTTGGTAATGGAGGGTAGTTTGCAAAACTTCAACTTGAATAAAGTCTGCAGTGGAAAATTCAAGTCCTCAATTTATGCAACATGAAAGCTTAAATAAGTCAAAGAAAGGCAGCCAGGATGATATTTCCTATATTTCTATAATGTATTTTTCAAAGTCAGTTCCATTTCAAAAAGCAAAGAAGCTGCCCACTTGGAAGTGTATTGAGTACCCAAGTGCTTGCTGGTTCAGACCCATCTATAGTCAATAGCACACAGTACCAGTTATTACAGTGGCCTAGCCATCATCTTGGCATCATCCTCTCTATTATTCACAAATGTCTGTCAAACAGTAAATAGAGGAATTACTATAAACAGTGATGGAGCAGTTTTGATAGCTATCGCTTTCCATATTCTAGGAATATAATCTTATACTGTACCTTAAAATTGGATATAGCACATGAACTTCTTCAACCATGCAGAAAGTGGAAATTTATATTTCCACTTTAAAACAGATCAATGTAAAACAGCTGCTGAAGAATCACAAAAGGAGTTTTAAAGAATCACAAAAGGAGTTTTTCTAAGCAGCACTGAAGATCCACAGAAGAAATATGTTGAAAGTCCTGGTATACTTAAAAATCAAGCTTTGAAAGTTTCCCTGTTAATTTTTATGTATCTTGGACATAATTTATTAATATATAATTAGAGAAATTGTGAATATACATGACCAGTAAATAGTTATTATAATTTATTTAGCATGTTGCTGCTGAAGGATTTGATGATATCTATTGCAATACAAAATACTTGGATTCTTTTGTTTTATCTTCTCTTTATGGTAATTTCTAAAAATCTGGAAAAAAATAGATATATATCATACACATAACAAATATGCACACAGGTTAATTCATGAATCCTGTACATATAATAGCAAGCCATTGTTTTGATTTCTAACATTTATATTTGCATTTAATCGCAAACAGAGTATGTTGGAAAAGTGGTGCAGCTGCTTCTGGAAGAAGCATTTGGCTTTGGGGTTTTGTAATAATGTTTGACTATTCCCACGCTTTGATTACCATACTAGTATCTCAGGGGAAGAAAATACAGTGGACAGTCAATAAAAATACTGAATTTTAAAAAGGTCAAATACACAAGGGACTGAGTTTCTGATGTCTTACCATATTCATTTAAAAAATCTGCTCCAAATGGAAAAAGTAAATATTGGAAGTCACTCTTATGGCTGTGCATGAACAAAGGAATCCTACACGTATAACTCTTCTTCAACTATTAATTCAGGGAAATAGTTTAGATTTCCTTAGCACAAATTAAATTTTTTGGAAAAGAAGAAAACATTTTCTGTTTTTCTATTTATTGATGGGTTCTATTCTCCTGTACAGCCTATTATGTCTTGATGCTAAATAAAGACTTACATAGTTGATTCAACTTTGCACTGAGCCCTTTTTAAAATTTTATTTTGAGACAGAGTCTTGCTAAATAGCCCAGGGTAGGTCTGGAATAGCTGTGTCAGCCTCTAGAGTAGCTGAGATTACAGGCAGGAGCCAGCATATCTTGCTTGAGCAAATTTTAATCCTTTCCTTTACTTGGTTACTATCTATGTTAGGACTCTTGTTATGAGATCTGACTTTAAATTTGTGAATCACAAGTGAGGTGTTATAGAATTTGGAAAAGTTTTAAAAAAGGAAAAAATAAAAATAAGGATGGATATAGGATTACTTAGTCTGAATGTGTGTGCATATATTTGTGGAGGAGTGGATTTTAAATCTTTCTGCATTATATTGGACTCTTCTAGCCTAGTTTGATATATCATTTACTTTAAATATTTTTACAAATATAACAATTATCAGTTTTTAAATAATTTTCTAAGACATTTTTTAGTTTCTCAGTATTTTGGGGGAGGAGTACCAGGGATTGAACTCAGGGACACTCTGAGTTCACACTGAGCCACATCCCCAGTCCTATTTTGTATTTTTATTTAGAGACACAGTCTCACTGAATTGCTTAGCACCTCACTTTTGCTGAGGCTGGCTTTGAACTCATGATCCTCCTGCCTTGGCCTTCAGAGCCACTGGTATTATAGGCACATGCCACCCTGCCTGGCTCAGAATTATTTTTAATAATTCTGAAAAATAAAAAGTAAGTGAGGTACAGGGAGAATGACACATTGCTTAAAACTCTTAATCCAAACTTTTAGTCTTCTAGTACCCAATTCTTATGTATTTCTGAAGCACTTAAAATGAGCCTTTCATTTAATATGCAAGTGTCATTCAGCTTTGTATAGTTTAAAGTTCTACCTAATACTCTTAAAAGGTTAATCAAATTTAATGAGATTGTTAAACTAATCAATATTTCCTTTATAGACATTTTTCACTTGGTCTCCTAAAGGAAATTCTCCAAGGGAGACAGAAACAATGTTCACTAGGAAATAGAGTATAATGAAAACACTAGGGACTCACTTCCATTTTTCCATTAAACTTCTTTTTTAGATTTCTGATTACTGATGCTAATGTATCCTAATGGAACATTTGAGCTAATTTATTATACTTTCAGATTCAATATTTTCTCTAGCTGGTCAAAGACTAAGCACCACGGTGAATTTCCGTGATTTCCATTAGCAGGCCCAAGCCATGTTTTGTTGTCTTAGAAAGTTCTGGTGCTAGACAAGGGCCCTCCACCCACTGATTCACTCAATGGGAGTTATACTTTGGGCATATTTGCTCTTTCTGTGTCTTTAACATCTTCTTTCTCCCCCTGAAGACTCACCAACACTTTCCCTCTGCCCTCAGTGACTTTAGAACCCAACACCTAATTACCCTTTCCATTGTGAAATGCTTGAAAAGGCCTTTAATAAAGATGAGCAATACTCTCTACTCTCTTGGATCAGCATAGCTGTGTTGTTATCTCTTAATGTGCTACTGGTAGGTGGCAGCCAAAATCTCACAAATGATCCTCAATACCCGTGGTTTCACAGTCCCAGTCTCAGTTCCTCACACTTGCACAGAACCCCTCATATCTGACACAGCCCCCTTACTCTTCTCTCTTGTGCTTCATTTGCTATCTCTTTCTTTCTGTCTGTGGGGAGGAAGGATTGCTGTCATTTGCCAAAATTCATTTTGTTTTCTCTCTGTTTGACTCTCTTGTTGTGTCTGTTAATCCCTTGCCCCATAAACCATTTCTTATTTTGGAATTTTCGTTTTCAATATAATTTTTATACTGTTTCCTCTGCAACCACACACACAATGCTTTGTTAAAGTTGTCACTTCCTAGGCTGCTTCCTTATTTCTTCCCTCCGTCCCTTCAGTGTCAAACAAAATCAATAATCCTGGGGTCCTTTAGTCATTTTTTTTTTCAGTGATCATTAGTTTTGACCTCGTCCCTTTGATACTACTTAATTCCTCCCTGTCATTGTTGTTTTCTGATTTTCTTGCTCATATACCCTTACTCTATAAATATCTCTCTGTGGATTAATCCCTTCTCTGGGTGGCAGATATCTCCCTAGTAGATGACTCTTAGGTATTTATATATAGCCTCAACCCCCTCATACAGATCCAAACTTCCATCCCTAGTGTACCTTAACCAGTTCACCCCTTGACATCCTTCCCAGCACATCCACCAAGTGTAAATCAAAGCTTTCTTCCAAGTAACAAGTATTTTTTAATTGTGTTAATTGTAGTACAATACTCTGAGTCAATTACTATCGAAGCCTTGAAATCGTCCATCTGTCTTTCGTGTACTTTCCTCTTTGACCCTTTATAGCTTCCAATCAGTTTCTAGTAGGTTCTACTTCTGCAGAGGCTACTTTCATCCTTCTGATGCAAATGATCCATCAGGACCTCAAGACTTTCCATAAGAAACATTAGAGAATAAATCTCCTTGATTTTTCTCTTTAATCTCCTTTACACTGTGATCAGAGATTGTTGTCTTGAAGCAAAACTCCAATACCACTAAAACCATCATTGATTTCCTACTGCCTTCAAACTAAATCCAAACCCCCAAATGTGGCAATCGTGGTCTTCATACTAAAAGTCTCAAAGTAGATATTCTAGGTGGATTTGTAGTCATATTGCTCCTGGCATTGTCAACTATTTGTACCCCGTGCCATATTTTATAATAGCAAACTCCATTTATTTAATGATCGTCAAAGATTCTTTCAAGTAGAAGTGGAGAGACCAGCTCTTCATAATTATGTACATTCTCATTGTTGTCACTTTTTATGGATTTGCTGCCCACTTTGCTCATCACTTCCCTTGTATCATTTTTAAAATTCAGGCACTAAAGTAACTTCATGAGATTTCACATATTACACCTTTCAAATGTGGAGACTGAAGGTCATGAAGATTAAGAAATTTGATCAAAATTGAACAACTCGTAAGTGGTAGGCCTGAGAGCATGACAATGTCTAAGACCCCAAACCGTACTCTCTAGTCCTCTCATCTGTTCCCAGAAATGGTCTTTCTATCCCACCTTCTGTTCCCTTCCTAGGCTCATTTACACAGACCATCCCTTGCCTCCTCTCCCAGACTCTGCATAGCTTCTACCACTTATCTTCAGACCCAGGTAAGACCTGCACAAGATGAAACATTTACCTCAAAAATTAATTAAGTAGTTGATATTATGGCAATGTTCTCTGGAAGTTTTTATTTCTTAGTGATACATACCAAAGTACTTACAGGTCAAATAACATATCTAGGATTTGCCTCCAAATAAGGCAAGTGAAGAGTTAGGTGGGGATATATATGAAAGATAACTGGTCATAAATTACAGACTGTTGAAAGTGGATGGATATGTTATTGTCTTACCATGTTCTTTCAATTTTTATCAGTGTTTTGAACTCTCTGAAATAAAAACTTTAGATGCAAAAATCAATTGGAAATTTATCAATTTATAAATACATCAAATTAAAATTTATAGTGAACATTTGAGTAGCACTATTAATATCATGATATTTTGTATTTAAATGTCTGGCTTCATCAGATATGATGAAGAGGTCATGCTTTCCAGATTAATTTAGTATAATTTTAATACTTTCAGTTACATGATTTCATGTCACATATTATTTCTCAGAATTATATTCCTTCTGAAACTTGGGGTTTGACTGTGTCTGTGAATTATTTACGGTTTCTTTGATGGAAACAAAGTCTGCTTTAAAAAAAGATAAAGCTATGTCCAGAAGATTTGCAATTGCAATTCTAAAGATTGTGTAGGTAAATCCTGTGTTTAAAGCCAATTATTTTTTTTCCATAGAGCACCAGGCTCACAGTTGGTGGTATGAGTGATTGTCCCAGTAGGTCAAGCTGTGGTTTTTATTTGTTTGTTTGTTTTCTCCTCACTCTCTAGTGAATAAAGTCAGTGCCAATATTCCTACCTGCAGAAGCTCTTGACATCATCAGAGCTGTCTGAGTGGTAATGAGCAGTCAATGATAATCCCAAACCTCTCCCCCTCACCAAAATTCCTTCCTGGGTTGCATTACTAACCAGATTCTCTGGCTATTGAGAAGTCATTTTAATAGTCAGTTTTATGGCCAATCATATGGGACACTAGCAGAATGACCCTTCTGATGAGGAGAAGAGGCCTTTTCTGGTTATAAGCTACTCTTTCTGCCTTAGAAAATCTCCTTGCTTACTTAACAGGTACTTGGTGGGTTATGCAGAGCCTGAGTACATGCTGCACTTTCATTCTGTCTAGCTATTCAACAAACACCACCAAATGTAATTGGGCAGCTAAATTACAAATGGAGAAAATATAAAGATAATAACATCTGCTGACAGTTCCTAAATTGCAGGTATCTATGCCCAATAATTGTGACTTTATTACATGTACTTATATATTTTAAAATAATTTAGACCATGTACTAATCAATATATATGAATTTATTCCATACTTACATATCAAATGATAAAATGGAAATAATATTATACAATTTTATAAAATAGACATCATTCTAATTTCATTCTCCACTGCTTTTAAACACGCTACTATCCAGAATTCCATTTCAGTAGTCTAGTAGTTATAAGAATTGGTAAATGGGGCTGGGGTTGTGGCTCAGTGGTAGAGCGCTCACCTAGCATGTGCAAGGCCCTGGGTTCGATCTTTAGCACCACATAAAAATAAATAAAATAAAGGTATTGTAATCCAACAACTAAAAAAATTTAAAAAAAAAAAAGAATTGGTAAATACAAGTGCTCAGTTTCTACTCACATGTCCCAACTTAATGGTAGGACCTAGGCATAGGTTTATACATACTATGGTAACCTGTTACTTCTGCTCTTCTCCTAAATCTGTTTCAAAGTTTTCCCTTTGCCAAATCTAACAGATAAAAATAATTTCTCTCATATCTTTATTTTCCAGAACCATTTGGTTCAGATTTATTTACATATAGATATTCTACTTGAACTATTTCTAAATTTTCCTTTTGACCCACTTTTCAAAAGTCAAAACTTGTGCCTCAGTTTCAACACCTCTGAAACAAGTATGCTATTTTGTATAAATAATTCTAATTAATCCGATGCCCCGCTAACTCATACAATTACTTCTAAGTAATACAGGGAAAAATTGAAACAATATTGTACCATATGGATCTGAGTAATTCAAGAAAAGACAATGCAGAGAATTGAACTTATGTCCGCAACGGGGAAAATGGAGAATCCCAGGAAAAATATTTTATCTTCATCAGATTAAATAATTTCAACAATTCTTCAATATGCATTGGAAATTTAGCTTTCAGGGTTCCAGGCTTGAGGTTAAACAGAGCCTAAGTGGAAGGAGACAGCACTGACTAGAATTATCGTTAGAGAGAGAATTTTCCCTCCTCACCAAGTTCCTTGCTTGTTTCTAACTTCCCTCCTTGTTCTGTTTGTTATTTCTTTCTCTACTTCTTTAAAAAAGAAAACACAAGAAATTATACATAGGAGAGTATGATAGGACTAACCAGCACTTTGCTGTATAGTAAAAACTTGCAATGGCTTCAGGGAAAGAACCTTAGGTGAGACCAAAGATAGAGTTCCTTCAATTTCTTGCAAATGAGACATCATTCTGCCTTCTAACTTTACAAATTCAGGTTTAAGTTTTAGAGGTAGGGTCTAGTTCAGAAACTAGGCCTCTATCTGCACCTGATTAATGCATGCAATCAAGCCTCTCCCTTCCTCTGTGTTGGGAAGATAGGGGAAGTCAGCAGAGGGTGCCTGGAAATTGTTAGCAGCATTAACAAATGAGCTGATCATCCAGGGCCAAAGAGCTGAATATGAGTTACTTAATAAACCACTATGGATGTAGTAAAAGAAATTAAATTACATCACTTACATTAATTGACAGAGCAATTAGCAAGCTATCCATAAAGCAAAATGTAGCCAAACATTATAAATTTTGGCACCACCTACTGGCTGGAGGTGTTTTTTGTTTTTGTCTTACTGTAAGCTTCATTTACATCATCATTTCTCCAACAGCAATGAGGCATCTGGCTTGTAGACCTTTCCATTATTGTATTGCCTTCTTGGTTATCAATTATTCTGGTTCAGAGACCAGAAGATAATTTTGGCTTTAGCTAGCTGAACTCAGAGAGGAATCAAGAAAATATCTCTCCATGTTTCCTCAGTATTTAGCAGCCACACTAAAACAATTTCAATATTTACCCAAAGACAGATGAAATAATGAGCCTAGCAAATCTGTGCCATGCACATATTTCAGCAGTGACCGTAAAAAGACATCACACTTATCATATTCGGCTGTGTTCCCAAAATACATTTTTTGACAGAAGACAAATTAGATCGTCACATTGCATGGTGATGGGACCCATCTCTCTACAAGGGTTTGATTAAATGCCTTTGACCCGTGTCATTGACCACAGAAAGGAGAGAGAGAACATAAATAAATTCTGTGATTTAACAGTACACTACAGAAAGTGAGGTTCTCTGGGAATCCAGCATTTAGCTGCATGGTCTGTGCTCCTTAGGTTTGTCTCCCTCCCCCAGAATGAAAGGGCTTCCTAGAATAAAGCCACATGCAAAGAAAGATGCTACTCTCCCACCTCTAGCTTGGGTGAGAATGGAAAAGAAAAACAGAAAAAAGAGATAGGGGACAAAAAGGCTTAAGGCTATACAGTAATTGGTAAAATCTGTGACCCAAACCGTGTGAATA
The DNA here is from genome assembly GCF_047511675.1 of Marmota flaviventris. Classification (NCBI taxonomy): domain Eukaryota; kingdom Metazoa; phylum Chordata; class Mammalia; order Rodentia; family Sciuridae; genus Marmota; species Marmota flaviventris. Next base: position 95,315,893 of record NC_092499.1, read on the forward strand.
TGACAGGGGCATGTCACATCATCTTTGAAAGATGATTTTCTTTTACCCCAATGAAAGAAACATCATTTGTAACAAATTTTCAAATTTTTCCAGACCATAAAAACGTTCACTGGGACCTGAAATGTCTCTTGACACTACCTCCTACCTTCCTGAGTTGTGTGACCCAAACTCTTAAGTCTAAGACAAGAAACATGTCCCCAGATTATGAAGAATACTTTCTCTGACCATATTCTCACCATGATTTCCACATTAAAAACTAAGCCAAATAAAACATGCAAAATGTGAGTAGTGATATCCTTTCCCCCACATTCAATCCAATTTTTAAAGGCTTGATGCAAAATATAAATGAATATTAGTAATTATATTCGTATTTGTTTTGATATACCTTAAGAGCCAATTTTTCTGCCTTGAGTAGTGTCTATTTTATGACTATATACTACCTTATATTTGCTGTGTTAAAGTAATTATATAATATAAAAATCTGCACTAACTAAATTTTTAAACTCAAATTATATTTTAGATGCCCTGGGAATCTTGACCTTTAGTGATAACATTGTAACAAATTCTCAGATTGTATTAAAATATTCCTCTACTGTTACATATATTTAAGGGAAAAATGTTTTCTCTAAGTTGATTTTCTTTGAAGTCATATATACCTGAGTTGCCATTCATCATGTTGAACCTTCATTGCAAATGTAAACTCTTCTTTTCCAGAAAGAGAAACTAAATGAGTGGGACCACACTTAACAGATCCCTGTACCATCTGTTGCTCATAGAAAGTGTGAGGTTATCTGTGGTAAACTCAAAAAAGGAAGGACTTTAGAGAATTCCAGCTGATCTGTCACTCCCCAGCTAGATGACCATTGGGCAAGTTGTAATTCCCATATCTTTAAAATGGCCATGATAATAATACAGAATTTCTGTGAAGATAAACCTCTTTGTTCAGTGTCATCCACTTACTAAATGCTTAGTGAATGTGGCAAATGTTTAACAAATAACAGAGTACAAAGCTTTCTTAGCAAAGAGTTGTCTGTCTCTATAGCCAGGCTGGGGTGCCACAAATGATCCCAAGAGTGTAGATCATCAGTGTTCTACCCCCAACTCAAACTAACTCCAAATATGTGTATATCCCTTGTATGGGGAGCTGATGACATTGATCCAGGTATGGGAAGTTTGGGCCTTTTCTAACTTTTACTTCAGAAACATGTCTATCTATCTATCTAAGTGTCCACAGATTAGAAATGGAAGAACAGTCCCCCTATAGAGCAGCAGTCCTGAAGGAGGAGCCTCCAGAACATCTGAAATTGTCAATCCAGTGTCTTTATATTGAGTTTTGTTATTGAAAGGGCATGGCTACACTAGCATCTCTGTTGCTCTTTACCACATTTGAGAATTTGTTAGAACAGGCATTTGAAGGTGAGCAAAAACCAGACCCAGAGAAGTGAGGTGACTTGCTCACAGCAATAGGGCTAGTAAATAAAGGAAATAGCCCTGTTCTCCCCACTCTCAGTGTCTTGGTTTCTTTATACAAGACCTGGATGTTCTCCAGACCATGGCTGCTACTGCTCTCGCACAGCTGAGCTTACCAAGTAGACAGTAATCTTCCTGAAGATCAGAAATATTTATCAGCCCCTGTGTAAGTGTTATGGTCACCAAGGAGAAAGAAGCTTACACACTTACATCTATCAAATGGCAGGTGCCATTCAAACTTTTTAATTTCACCTAATTGGAAAGCTGAGGGGTATACCCTAATAGCTTCATTTTTTATTTGAGTAAAATAAGTCTTAAGGAGTCTAACTTGTTAATTTTCAAGAGGTTCATTTTCAAAAACTTTTTTTATGTATCAGGTTACTCCTTTGCATTCAAAGCCCTGGGCTCTCTCTTTGTGCATTGTAAGGAGCACCTTAAGAGTTCCTGTGACAAGGACAGCTAAGGTTTGGAAAGATCCTGAGAGAAAGACCTGCATGACCCAGGAAGCCCCCTCCAGATGTCTGGTGGCATGTGAGGGAGGAAGAGTAAGTCAGTGTGAGAAGGGGAGCCAATAGAGTCCTCTCACTTACCTGCATGCTGTCTACTGAGGGCAGTGGTTAAGGCCTGATTCTGCTCTTAAATGTGCTGTGGCCATATAACTTGGGCTTTAAGACCTAATGTCCAATCAAAAGATTGTTGGTGTCATTGTGAGATGCTGAGTAAGAAATGTTGTGGTGCTGTCCTGGACTCTTTTTGCATGGTCAGCAGACAACAGATCCCTTTCATTCTCACACTAAAGTCTGGATTTGATGCATAAAACATTTTTTTTATTCCCATGCATCCCTGCTCTCTGCCTCTAGAATAGAGGAACCCTGGAGTCTTTAAGGAACCTATGACAACCAAATTGGAGTGTCACAGGAAAAAAAAAATTAACAAAACAACAATGACACAAGAAATTGAAAGTATTTGGCATTAGCTGGTTTTAAGTTTTTTTTTTTTTTTTGTAAATGTTCTCACACACACAAACACTCATGCTCACACAAAGAAGCATATGTTCAGTCTGTGATCTGTGAAACCTATGTATGGCCTTTACTTTTCCTAAACACAAACTGACACCCCCTTTTTCTAATCATACCAACCTTGGGAGAAGTTCCATAACTCTGAAGTAATTATGCCACTGGGTAGCAAAGTGCATTAATTTAGTCTCAATTCTTTATTTGAGTGTAGCAGTCCCTTAAATTGGCACAATAGTCTGCACTTCCTTTGTAGTTTATCATGTATTCAAGTACAAGAGAAATGAAAGAGTTTGGTTCATTCTGTTTAATTCGGAATATTTGGTGGACAGTAGAAGAGCGTATTGTTTGGATTTGATTGGTAATATAAGGAAGGTTTTGGAACAATGTCTGTCAAATGTTCATGTATCTAATTGTTTTTTTCTGATATATTTTGAAATTTTCATATGCCCACAAAAGAAGTTCTCTGTGTACTAATGTAGATATGATATAAAGTGAGGAATTTTTATTGGAAATTTTTCCCAAGTTATTAGAACTTCAAAATCCTCCAATGAAGACTTCCTGAGACTACCCCTGTCCTTGCAACCGCCACCCCACACACATCTACACAAAAAGCAATGGCAGATGCTGACTGATCCATTGAGAGTCTGATCCAGTCATCTTCATTCTGCAGATGATAAATGGAAGGACCAGTAAGGATTTTTTTCAGCCTGGAATTTGTTGATAAGGAACTAGTCCAGCACTAATCAAAACTGTCTAAAGTTCTCATTACCGCCAGGAATTGAGCTACATGCTTTACCACATTCAGACATTCTCCAACAACAAGCCACGATAGTCCTTATTATTATCTCCACATTATAAGAAAGGAAAATGAGACTCAAGGAACTTAAATGACTTGCCCAGTCACCAAATTAATAAGCGACACAATGTGTCTAAAACCTTGGACTGTTAACCTCCACACCCTACACTTTCACACTCCTACAAGGTCATGTCTGGTCCTCTTATTAAACATTTAGGTTATGCTCTGCATTGTGACAAGTCCCATAATCACAGGGTCTCAAGTTATGATGAGAGGCTAAGCTATATATTTGAACCAATGATTGCAGTGAGTATCAGGGAAGCAGACAAGGGACTTGGACTTGGGCCATTTTTGTTGTTGTTGTTGTCGTACACTCTGGGTTAAAAAGGCAGACCTGTGTGTTTGGAGGTAGAAGGTGGTGGTACTTGCCAAGTATTTCTGGCCACATGGACATGAACATTAACTTCACTCTCCATTGTTTTCAAGGACATACACATTATCTTTGCTTGTGTCTGTGCACATATGCAGGTGTGTGCACACTCCCCAAACCACACACTCTTACACATATAGCCCTAAATGTGACAGCTCAAGGCCAAGGAAGTTTTGTCTCCATTTTAGGATAAGGCTTTTTTTCTTTGATTTCTTCCCACACTCAAAAAGGAACCAAAAATCACTCAGAAAAATTTAGAATCTTAGTGATGTAAGTAACAGGCTAAGATACCCTAATCTTTATATTTACTGCCACTTAACCTTTATGCCATTCCCCTCACCTATAACTAACAACAGGCCATTTTTCTTTGTGTCTGAGGAAAGGCTTTGTTCTAGAAAGGACAACTCCAATTACCTCCTGGTAAAGGAGTCTGAGTGTGTCCAGAGACCCTAGTAGGGGCCCTCGGTTCGGTTTCCAGAGCAAGTGTGTCAGCCCTTGGCAGCTGGGCACGAAGCCCTCTATTCCTCCTTCTAAAGTCCCACAGCCTCTCACTTAGAGATGAGGGACAGTGTGTACCCCAGCAGCAGCAACCAGTTCTGCTATTTCTCCAAAGAGCTGAAAATGGGGGCTTTCCCTATTCATTTTCACCTCTGCACCTGCTTACTAGAATCCTGGGCCTCTCCTCCTACCTTCTAAATTCTTCATGGAGTCTTCAGGCAGACCAGCTGGCCATGACTCAGCTATGCTGTCTGCTTACCTCTGTCCTTACCACCCCCCACCCTGCCTGAGCAGCCCCACTATCCCATGGCCTAGGCAACCCTTTCTCTGAAAAATTCAGAGCCAGCAGAGAGCTCATTGCACCTCAAGCAAGGGAGGTAGGAAACCTGTATTGCTCTGTTTGGGTTCAGGCTCTGATAGAAAAGTGGGGGATTCAGAAAGCCAATAAATAAGACCTTTTTGCCCTTCTGAGATTAAAACAACAGGGAATTACAGGCACCAGATAGATAAACATCAAAATAGCAGCTTTATTTTTGATAAAGCTAATTAGAGAATGTCATGTGGCTTTGATGTGCCACCAAACAGGCACCTTAACATGCCCTCTAAATTGAACTTATCCCCCTGACTGCACCCACCACACACACACACACACACACACACACACACACACATACACACACACACGAGTGATGTGAGCCTGCACATATATATCCTTAGACAGGCAGCTTGGAACAAAAGAGAAAAGGCTACCTTGGGCATGCTCAGATTTGTCCTCTAATTTTATCAGTCATTTTGCAGGAGAATGTCCATGGGAGCTGCCCCCATAGTTTTTCTCTTTGTGGTAGGAGTGAAAATTACTTCCCTCTATGGGAATAGAGGAGTGAGGAGTAAAGGCTTGCCCCCAGTGGGAGAATATGGCCTATTCCTATCATCTGCCACCAGGCAGATACATGGTTGGAAGACAGAATTATAGTGGCTTAGTGTAGCTGTAGGCCAGGAGTGAAAAGGGGTGGGGGGGTCTGGCTCTGCAGAAGTTAGATTTATGGTTGTGGGAGACCTAAGATGAAGGAAAGAAGAGGACTGTAAATATGCCCCAGCTCATCTATCTGATCCCAGATTGAGGATCAGGGTATCAGGAAAAAGTTGCTGCTCCCACTTAGCCCTGCTGGTAGTAAGCTATGTGCTTCCTCTGCAGAACACCCATCATCTTTTGTTTGTCTGTGAAACAAAGATGAGATCTTAAGCCATAACCACATCCAGCGACGTGTGAAACCATTAATAAAGTAGTAAAAGTGACCACACAACAAAGTTTAAAACAAAGGGTATTGCAAAAACATCTGACCTGGATTTTCCAGAAAATTCAATGTCTGCATTAAAAAAAAGATGCAGAACATTATGGGACAGTGTGAATATGGATGATGCAGTAGCTAGTAATCTAGCATCACTGTTTCCTAAGTTGAGATGATGGTCACCATGGTTATCTGGGTAACATCTTTGGTCCCAGGACACACATGCAAAAACGCAAGGAAAGCGGATGTCTAACTAACTCTCACAGCAAATACATGACATAGATCATAAATATATATACCCATATAAAGAGAAAAGGAAAACTAAAGTCAATGTGGAAAAATACTAATAATGGGATGAAGGGGAAGGTTACATACCTGATCGTTGTTCATCATAATATTCTTGCAGGGGGCTGGGGATGTGGCTCAAGCGGTAGCCCGCTCGCCTGGCATGCGTGAGGCCCAGGTTCGATCCTCAGCACCACATACAAACAAAGATGTTGTGTCCAACGAAAAACTAAAAAATTAATATTAAAAAAAATAAGAAAAAAAGGCTATGTTTTAAAAAAAATAATATTCTTGCAGTTCTTCTACAGATTTGAAATATTTTTCAAAATAAAAACTCATGGATAGTGAAAGAAAAGCACTAGAGGGGTTGAGGGGCCAGTCTGGGGGCAAGGCCGACACACTGGGTATTATTGCAGGACAACTTCAGCCTCCAAGTATATAGAATTACAGGGGGGATTGACAGCATTCTAGGGGATTTGGATTTGTTGGAGACAATGCCAGAGAGAAGAGGTCAGGATCAGAGACAAATGGGAATCAAAAGTGAGCTAGAAAGCATGAGCAACAAATCTTGCCCCTGTTCTTATTGCTTCCCAGGGGTCAGGTCTCTCTTAGAGTGCAGCCCTGAATTGCTGCACTGTGTACTCCAGGCTTCCAGAGAGGAAATTTCCCATATCAGAATTTCAGTATGTAAGCAATGGACAATTTTATCTTTTTGCCTCAAAAATTCGTAGCATCCCAGGCCAGAGAGGCACCATCAGGCTTGGTTTGCCTTTTCCTAGATCCATAAAATAACGTGCCTTCATGTTAGATTCTAGAATCATTTTGTGACTGTGGTGGCACCAGCGAAACCTTTGCTAAATTTAGCCTGTTTGCTAATTAGGAACAGAGGACATGTTAAGCTTGAGGCTTAAATACAGAACTTGGCAAGATACCAAAATATGGAATCATGTTGTCATTTCTGACTGGGGAAAAGTCCAAGGCTGAATTACCTCCGTGGCTGACCTAGTATATTGTCCTCTTCATTTTCCAGGCCTCCTAAATTGTGCAGGAATTTACACACACACACACACACCTCATAGTTCACTATTCTGCTCATCCTCTGAATTCCCCACTGCCTCCTATGGTAAATGAAAAGGCAGTAAGGCAGTGTAGCCGAGGGACTGAGGCAGAGTAAGAGAAAGAGTGTCTATGTTGACTTATCCTGGAAGCTATTATTGTATGGAGTGCAGTGCATAATGACATGCCATACCCATTGAGAAGAGCCTTTGACCACATTCTTAGTTACATTACTGCAAGAGTTACATTATTCCTGTTGCCATATTTACATCACTTTAGATCCAGACAGTGACTGGGACCACAATAGCTGCACTCATCCTCTAATCCGCGCATAAAGTAAGTCTTTCAAGTCAGGCTTTCGGCATCTACGCAGCTGTATCTAATGCTACAGTGCTGCTAGTATTTAAAGAAAAAAGAGAGCAGTGCCTGAGATATTTGTCACTCTAAGGTCCCTATCATTTCACCAAAATAACTTGAAAAGGGTGTTGTTCTCCTCTCTGGGAGCCATGTGCACCTCCCCCCAGGGCTTTTGGGGGCTTGTGGAGCTGTCAGTCTCTACCCTTCATTCCTCCCTTACACTGATGCACCATATTTGTCCTGATCATGGGGAAACTAATTAAGGAAATAATATAGAATGGAGATGAAAAGAGTGGGAAGAAGAGTTGCAGTTGCTAGGCCTTGTTCAGCCTTAGACTCCCAAGGCCACAGCCCCTCTGGACTCTCAAGTGGAACATTCCTTATATTCCTTGGCTGAAATGAGATGCTGCCAGGGCCCAAGACTGGCTTCTGGCCTCTACTACAGAATGCCATTCCAACTGTGTTTCTAAGGGACAGAGCCAGAGTAAGAAAAAGGCTGAGCGTTGAAACCAGGCTGCTGCTCGAGTGCGGTACTCAGGCATGCCTACGGAGGAGTATTTATCATAAAGGAGGAAAACAGTAATAGCCCAGAACTGTCTGTTTGTTCAACTCCAACTTGAATGATACCAAAGATTAAATCTTGGTTTCCAATTGTTTCATGCCAAGGCTGTTATATTTAAGGTCCAAATATGTGCACCATATGTCATACTGTAGCTTGACAATTACCTCAACAGGCAGTGTCAGACAGATGGTAAACATTACTACCAGGCATACGTACATTTAGAATTAGACATTTAAATAAATTCAGGCCTGTCTCAAGCTTATTAAAAGGATTTGGGTCTGTAAAGCCATTTCAGGCATCTGCATATGCTAAAGTGTCTTTTGTTATCTTGAACAGATTCAGTTTGATTCAAGTACCTTCCGGCTACAGATGGCAAGTGACATGCATTCTCTTTGAGCCCTGTACCTGCAATTAGGCCAATAATGGCAATTAAGCCAAATGTAGAGAGATTTAAACTTCAGTTCTTAATATCCCAATCATGCATTCCCACCCATGAAATGACAGAAAATCCTCTTCAGGGAACATCACCAACCTCTCTTAAAAGCCCCCAAACTTCTGAGAAAGAGATTAGAAAGCTACAAAGGTACCTGCCTCAGGACCAAGTCAAAATCTCTCTGGTTTAAACCTCGGGCTACAGCAAGCTTTTGACATGAATCTCACAAACTGCAAATAAAGGTTAGTATTCCATGGGAGAATTGAAAGAAGGCTTCAGATGAATGTGTTTTAAGATTTTTTTTCCCCAAAAAACTATATAAAAGCCCTCTTTACACTATCTTTTTCCAGGGGGTTTTGAATCTTATTTGGCATTGCAAAAAGGTTCAGTATGGTTTGTGATAGGAAACTAAATGAGGCTGGAGATGAGGTCCCAGAATTTTATTAAGTTGCAAGTGTAGCAAACGCTGCACTTCAAGAGGGTGGCCCCATGGAGTGGTTTGATCTTTTTGAAGACCTTATGTACTGCCCACATATACAATTCACTGCTAGAATTATTTCCCTGCTTGGAACAGTTTCTTTGCTCAACTTTTTAAAAGCAGCTTCAAACTATTTAAACAGTGCTTGGCACATCATAGATGCTCAATAATTTGGAAGAAAAGAAGAAAGAGGAAAAGGGAGGTCAGCAGAGATGAAGGTATCTACAAATCAAAACTTTATTTTTCAAATGCATGTGTAACCTCAGGAACTTTGTCTGGCAGATAGTACAAAACAAGTGTAGTGTTGATTGGTGACCTCTCTGGGTTCTAATCTTGGCTCTACATTTTACTAGCTGAGTGGCTTTTGTTACATTTCCTGACTTCTCTGTGCTTCGGTTTTCTCATCTGTAAAATAAAAATGATAATTATTCTTCTAAGAGAACTCAATAATATATTTATTAGACTGAGAATATTGCTTGGGACTACATGACTGTTGTTATTTTTATTTCGGAAGACATTGCTGAAACTCAATATTTTCCATTCAAATGGTGTCCAATTATGGGGTTTGATACCATATACCTCTTCCTCATCTCAGTTCCTGACTTGAGCTGAAAGAACCATATCACCACATGATACATTTTGGTAATTAATCTTTCTACACTCTTACATTTAGCACTGTGCTAAATCTAAACTTCAGAGCTAAATACTCCTTCAAGTGGGTGTGTGAGGAGGCATGTGCTAAATTCTGGTGTACCTGTGTGTTTGTGTGTGTGTGAGAGAGAACAACAGTAGGATCCCAAGGCTCAGCACAGGGGCCTTTGTCCTGCCTACTCAGATGAACTCCAGGAACATATGGAGTGACTTTTGGAAGAACACATGTCTCAGTTCTATTTCGGTTTCCCCTTAATAAAGACAGCTTGGTCTAGTGGCTTAATTATCAAGCCCTCTGGTCTGTTCTGCCATTGCCTCCTGTTGTTGGCCTCTTCTACGAATCCGTCTGCAACATTTTCCGTATTCCCTATAGCCTAATAAGTCACCCAGGTTCCCTAGCATGACATTGAAGGCCTCTGAAATAATGCCCCTGAATTCTGGCAATTGGGCTGCTTTCTATCCACAGGCATCGTGGGTGTTTCCATCTTGACGCCTTCACTCAGACTGTGTATGTGTCAGTGCCCTCCCTACTCCTTTAAATAAGAAGTTAAAAATAATTGCCAAGAGGCTATTTATTTTCAGGCCATTTTTTTCTTAGCCCAGTGATCCTCAAAGTATTAACCCTGAACTAGTAGTATCCACATCACCTAGAAGCTAGTAAGAGATGAAAATGTTCAAGCTGTATCTAAACTCAATAAGCAGTTTTGGAGGTGGAACCTGCAAGATGTGCCTTCCAGGTGAATCCAATGGATACTAAAGTTTGGGAACCACTACCTTAGCCTAACACTTGAAATGCACAGCTCTCCTCTGATTACAAAGTATTTTATTCTTTATTTGTACCACAGGGATATTCTAATCATTTTCTCTTTATTATAGATTTTCTTAAAAAATATATTTTTGTTGTTGTAGATGAACACAATACCTTTATTTCATTAATTTATTTTTTATGTGGTGTTGAGGAGCAAACCCTGTATTTCGCATGTGCTAGGTAAGCACTCTACCACTGAGCCACAATCCCAGTCCCATCTCTTTATTAAAGCTTTTGAGATTGAAATTCTATAATTCATTTTTGTATCTCCCAACCTGGTCCATAGTGGATTCTCAAAAATCTGTGAAATGGATTTCATCTAAAATATGTTTGTGGAGCACTAAATATGTGCCAGCCTACAGGGCCAGGCATTTATAGAGATAAAAGAGAACTGCATCATGGCGTCTTATTTTGATCAAGTTTTCAATCCTGAGGGACTGTCAGGACTTTTCATTTAGGAGATGATCAGCCAAGGTGCAGAGGATGTGGCATGACATGGTTGTCATGGGAAATCAGGAAGAGGAGGGGTTGTGCACAGCCTGTTAGGGGCTGCTTATGGAGAGATGAGGCCTGAGCCAAGCCTAAAGGGCAGTGGACATGAGTGGACCCAGAAGGATGAAGATGCATATCCTTGAATGGGAGCAGGGAAGCTCATCTACAAACCTCACACATCCTCCACTACCAGCTGCCACATGGCACTTGGATCTTAGAGGGCTAAATAAGATCCATAAATACTTTATTTTTATGATTCAGATTAATGCAGTATTAATATCTTGCTAGAATTAACCAAGTGCATTATAATCTAATTTATGAAAGGAAAATCTTGGTGTATAACAGGTATTCAAAAGTACCACCTTTTAAGTGAATGCTAATGTGTAAAGCTTCCAATTTCCATAAGCTTTAAATGGTGCCCATGAAAACCACCTTTTAAGTCATATTTGCTCTTACTCAAGTTCCTGCTTTTGGTACATCTCAGGCCACACATGCTATGAAGTCCACTGCAGTCTGAAGTATGTACTGTATCATTTAGGATTAATCCATCTGTCGTAGGACAGCAGTTTTCCTGGTCTCATGCTTCTTTTTTAAAAAATTGACTTATAATAACTGCACATATTTTGGGGTACAGTGTGATATTTATATACATGTATATAATGTGTAGTAATGAAATCAGGATAAATAGCATAGCCATCATCTCAAAGATACATCATTTTGTGTTTGTATGTTGGCAACATTCAATTCCTTTCTTCTATTTTAGAATATACAATAACTTGTTGTTAGCTAATCAGAAAGGTTTATTCTTATCTTCTCTTAAATTATTTAAGTTTACCAATGCCTGAGGTAGACTACTACCTCACTTTTTCCCTTTGAATCTGACCCTTTTTTAAAGACATATAATTTTTTAAAAATGCTGATAACCACTTGACTAGCTGAAAGCACAGATCCTTGGGTGTGTTGTCAGGACATCAGGAGGTAACCACCTAGGTTGTTGCACAGCACAATTCCAGGGGTGCTGTTCACATTGTAATATGCTGTACCTTTCCCACATTGAATATGGCACCTCCTTCAATCGTGTATAGATGTATTTAGATTCTTTCTTTCTCTTGCATGTGTACATATCGTAGAGCAAATATCCATGTATCCCAGTATCCATACAGTTAAGCCATTAACAACAGGTGGGTTCAGCAAGCAGTGAAAATGGAGGGTCAGATGCCAGATATCTGTGCTATCTAACAGATAGGTGGAGCACAGAAATGCACGATCCTGACACAGACAGACATGTTGATGTGCAGCATCAGAAGACACTGGCGATTCCAGGGTTCAGGGAACAGATTCAGCTCATGCCGCAGAAACCTGGGAAAAACAGGCAGGGACTGTTCCTTGAAGGCCTGGTGTACTGGGAAGGTGCCCAAGTTGGGGATATAGCTATAAAGGAACAAGACAATGATAATGCTGCTAGAACAGGAGTGCAAGGTGGGAAGCTGATCTCAGGAGCAAGACAGAAGCTCATTTATAGAACCGGGTCATGCAGTCCAAAAGGACTGGTGACTACAGTGATTTCCCTGAGTCACCTAAAGGTTGAAGGACACCTATTTAAATCCTTGTGATTAAAGACAGGATTGGGCCTAGAGCCTGGGGCAGGGAAGGATTTTGTCCCCTACAGTGGGGAGAGGCAGGCTTTGGGAGCAGAAACCAAGAAAAGCCTTGACAGATACTTCTTCCATTGTCACTTTCCAGTGATGCATAAAATGCTCTATCATTACCCCCAGGAGGTGGTGCATTCTAAAATGTCAATAGCTTCAGAAAAGGTATAGATAAATTCATGGATGAGAGACCCAGAGCGAACTATTAATAGGAAAGAGAAAGTTATGAGGCACACATTTAACCTTTGGTTGGATATTATGGATTGGCAGTCTTCAACACTCCCCCTCCAAAAAAAGACTCCTTCTTGTACCTGTCTTACATATGTAATTATGAATTATGGTAATATATAAAGTATATAGTCTCTTTCATACACACACACATACACCACACACACACACACACCCTGGCTCATTTGTCACACGATCTTATATTACTAATCTCTTCTATACCACAATTTTATTAGGGAAAGAACCAACCATCTGTAGTTCTAAATAATCAGGAGATGTACAGATTTGCCTTTAACTGGCCTTAGGCATGAGTAGAATTGAGGCACATAGTTATTTCAGGAAATCAGACCAACCTAGAATCCCATTAGCAGGGTAGCAGGTAGAGAAAAGAAGAATAGCAAAGGCCTACATCTGCAACAGAGGCTTGGTCAGATGGGCAGGTTTGAGAGGTGGATCAAAGATAGATTTCCAGGGTCAATATGAAGGGGCGTGACAGGTTCATTTTCTTGAGGCAACACCAAGCCTCAGTTGTTCAATGTTACTAAAAAATAGTCTGAATAGGTAAGAACCATAGATTCTTTGTACTTTCTGTATGGTTTGAGCCATTCTTTATACATTGCAGTGTTTATTGTTTTTAAGTGAATAAATGTTTATACTCCTATCTTAAATGGGTATTTATTCTGGACTCGTTTGAACAAACTACATAAAGACTCTAAATCATTGACTATTTAAGTGGTAAGTCATATGCTGGATGAAGCCCCATCACAGAAAATATGTTTCAGAGGGTAGGAAAGTATATCTTTGCATCCAGTCTGCATCTGTCTATGAGTCATTGCTAAAGGCCTAGTGGTGTCGTTAGCTGCATGATTGAGATGTGGTGTGGGGGAAGAGGTTCCAAACACAACCCACAGGCACTGCTGCCATCAAAACTTGAGGAAGAATTCTCTTTCCAGTCTTTCCCCTGTTTCCTTCAGAGACTCCTTAGTATAACTCCAAGAGATAGACCTCTTGGAGTGCTACAGGGCTGTTACTGATCTTTTCTTTTCTATCTGCATTCACTCTCTTGGTGATCTCATCCAGTTTCATGGCTCAGATCAAGCATTCTCACATTCACATCTCCTGTCCAGCCCTCTCCAATAAGTGCCAGACTCTGCCTTAACCTTGCCAAATGTGTTGCATCCAAGTCAACCTCTAACAAATCCTAATACATGATCCACTGGAGCATTTCCCATTTCAGCTGATGGTCACTCATTTTCTGGTTTCTCAGCTCAAATCTGTTGGCATAATTTTGATTCCTCTCTTTCTATCATATACAACTTCTCATGCATGGAGAAATTATGATAGTTCACCCTTTCAAAGCAAGTCCAGACTGCTTCCACTGATACCTCCTTCATCAAAGTCTGCATCACCTCTTGCTCATATCATAACAGCCTCCTAACTGGTTTATTTCCCTTATCACAGTCTATTCTCAACACTCAAAGTCTTTCAATGGAGCCTTACTTTATTTAGAATAAACATTCTCTATAATGGTCAGGAATCCTGCTACTCAAAGTAGAACATATTATAGATGCAGAAACTCACCCTTAGACCAAGTGGGCATGGCTTTCCATTTTCATTAGATCCTAGTAATTGATATGTACTTGAAAGTTTAAGAAATACTGATAATATTCTGTACTCCTATTATTCTTGGATCTCATTCCTCCCCATATTCACCCTGCTACAGCCACACTGGCAGGTTTCACATTGACCTCAGATTTTCCCTATATGGTGGGCATACTCTTGCCTTACAACTTTTTCTCTGACTCTTCTCTTTGCCTAAATGACTGTCCTCTGGACATTAATAGCACTCCCTCCTTCATCTCTTTTAAGCCTTTGCTTGAATATCATTTTCTTAAAAGAGGTCTACCCAGATCATTCTATAATAATTGTGCCCCTTCTCTGGCTTCTGTCTTGTTTTCCTTGACTTTATCATCTACTAACCTAATATAAAATTTAGTTATTATGTCTATTTTTATCTTGTTTTCCTGCCACCCCTTACCATGAATGTCATCTCACAAGGAAATTCACTGATGTATCTCAACTGTCTAAAATCACCCCTGACATGTAATAGGCTCTTAGTAAATACTTGCTGAACATACTGTAGAGATATACTGCCACGACAGAAGAACATTGTGGTAGAGATATATTGCCACTTGCTACTTTGGGGATGGATATAAATTTCTGCAGTGATTCCTTCCCTTCCAGACAGAGGAAAAAGATCTGAAAGACTTGGATGGGACCCCCTCCTTGAGGCAGCCCCCAGTAGATGGGAAGTTGCAGCATTCCTTTCCCCTTTGAGAATCTCTATAGATGTTGGAACAAAGTCAGCATCTCCCTAGCAGATGATCTGTGACTGGGCATTTGGGAGCATATGTCTTTAGCTAGTGACAGGCATGAACCATGCACAGGTCAACTTTTCAATGAGGCTGACTTGTGTCATTTTGATATATTTTGACTCTGTGGGCCACATTTGGAGCAGAACCAACAAACAGGGCAATTACCTTTCAAAAAATACCTTTTCCACTATGTAGTCATTCTTCTAACCTTTTTTTTCACAGCCCAAACTATAATTTGGGGTGGGCCTGAAAAGGAATACAAAGATAGAAAGCTACTTTTGGCAACCAGAAAACCACACTTCAAATTATAGTTGGCTGAAGAACTGAGTCTTAGACCTGAAAGCTACTGACTTCTACTTGCACAGTTGTCTTCATTGAGCCATGCAGAATGGATGGTTTTCATTATGGGAGCAGTTATCCTGGTATATCAGGTCTAGAGATCCTGATTTCTGGAATTCCAGATTCATTTCCTATATGTGGAGAATTATATTGCCCACCCCCCAGTTATTTCATGTAACCTAA
Source organism: Marmota flaviventris (assembly GCF_047511675.1). Classification (NCBI taxonomy): domain Eukaryota; kingdom Metazoa; phylum Chordata; class Mammalia; order Rodentia; family Sciuridae; genus Marmota; species Marmota flaviventris. Next base: position 95,331,288 of record NC_092499.1, read on the forward strand.
GCTCATTCACATGCATCTGGTGCTTCAGTTCAGTTCCACCATATGAGTGGCCAGACCTTATAAGTAACTTAAATGCAATGATAAAAGAATCTTCTGACATGAAATGATGTGCACTGTCCACTTGCTTTCAGATCATCACAGCATTCATGGGTGTATCAGAGTGACAGAGTGCACTGATTTTTTAGTGCTATTGATAAGCTGAATTTAACCATTATTGCCAAGCTGAGTTGACTAAAGAAAAGCCTAATTTACTATCTCATCAATTTGTTGTACCTTCTCAGGAAATAGAAGGAAGCCTAGAATGCTACCCACTCAGAGGCCCTCCCTTCTGTTGCCCTAAAAAGTATATACAGCTAAGGGACAATAAAGTCCCAGCTACCTTGTAGGGAAATTGTGAATTAGTATGTATCATAGAAGTATGCCCTTGGCTATAAGTTAACAAGTGAGGTGCTTTACATCTTAAAAAAAAGTTAGTTAGAAGAAGACATAATTAAAGTGATAAGTACTGATGATTCATAAGACTTAAGACATGCTCATGCAAAATAATTACCAAGTGCCAAAATGTTCTCTCAGTAGCAGATCCAAACCCTAGTGTCCAGTGTGTTAAGAAATGCACACTTAGAAGTAGCTATTTGAATTTATTTTATTTATTCATCTGCTTCTTTGTGAAAAGAAGAGTCAATTAAAAAATAAATTTTAACAGCCCAAGAAGAATTAAGACTTGCTGAGGATTGTGCTGGACTAACACAATTTCCTTGGGTACAGAGCAGTGATTTTGAGAAAAGCACCATCTTTAGGAGCCAGTGCTGCTCTCTAATTTGGAAGCTTTGAGCTGCACTTCTAGGAAAAGAAATACCTTGGATAGTGAAGTTTTAAGGTATGTTGTTGTATAATAAATGAAGAATGAACCACTATGTATTATCCTTAGATATTCAGGGGAAAGACACTTTCCTGGGAGGCAGCTGTGTGTCTGTCCAAGTTCCTGTCTGCCTGATTTTTCCATTGTGGTCACGTTGTCAGTTATTGCTTACCAGGAGTTTTCAAAGTGGATGTGTTGGAAATTAGATCATAGACTCAGATTGGAAGGCAGGTGTCTTGGAGGTCAGACAGCCCCAACTCTGAAATCTGCCTACTCCAAGGACTCTGGCTTGACGGCTGAGTGAGTGTGTGTGTGTGTGTGTGCGCGCGCGCGTGTGTGTGTGTGTGTGAGTTTAAATAGGAAACATCTATTTGTTTCCTTCCATGCATTCATTACACACCTATATCATGGTCCAAGGAACGCAGTGCATTCTATTTTTGAGCATTCCTTTTTCTTTTTTAGATGTATCTCAGGAAGCTAAGATTAGGAGCAAAATATACTCTAAATACACACACACGCACACACACACATACACAGTGGAAAGGTTTATTGTTTTCATTGTTATTGTTGCTTATTCATTTCCTCATCCTTCCTCCCCACCCAACATACTTTTTACCTGGAAGGGGACTCCCCTCCTGACCTTGAGATGACTCATCACTATTGTATTTCCTTCATGTTACTTTTTTACTTTTTAGAGGACAGCAGCTTATACCCAGTGCCTCTAGGTCCTCACCTGCATCTTCCCTACACACTGACCTCCACCCCCTCGAAACTGATCAAACTGCTTTCTCCAGCATGGACATGTTTGGGTAGCTGTCCTCTCCCAGTCCTCTGGACATGCCTTGAAGCCATCTCCTCTAAAGAAAAGACTTCTTGCCCTCACAGGGAGTCACTTAGCCCACCCTGGTCCACTGTCACTGTTTTTTTTTCTAAACTGGGCCACACCAACTTATTTTGAGAAGCAGACTGCTCTAAGGCCAGGGATTGTGGCTTGCTTCTTCTTCCTTTGACCAATACTGTGTCCTGAACATCACAGGAATCCATTAAATGTTGGAAATGGCAGTGAGAAGAAGACGGTTACAAAAAAAAAAAAAAAAAGTGATAAGGCTTTTCTTTTTTTAACTTTTCAACTGGAATTGCATATACATTTGTGGTCTATAATTTAGAACATGGAGCAGGAGTTTAATTTTTAATAATAAAGAGGAAAGGAAGACTTATGGGAACATGAGGAAATGAGAAACCCCAGTAGAGAAGGAGAATTTTAGTCAAGAGAAAATCTGGAAGAAATCTAAGTGGTGAAAGGAAAAGAAAGGCTTTGCCATATTGACTTTTAAAGGGTAATGTATAAGGATAAGAAGCTCTTTGGCACATTCTTTTTCAGACAAAAAGAACAAGGAACCGGATCACCAATGGTAATCAGAATGATAAGTAATTGTCTATATAGATGACTATCAGAGGGCTAAGGGGCAATCTAGTAATTACTAGTTTTTGGAAACTCAGTTTTATTCAGTAAACAGAATCAGGACAGAAAAAGTGATTCTCAAAATATGAAACCAAACAGGCCTTAATCCATGATAAATGGTTCTCCAAAATGCCCTTTATAAAAACCGGGTGCACCAGCTTGCCCGGAGGTCTCCAAGGGGTATAGCTTCTGGCCTGAGACTGGACTAAGTCTCTTCCCCGACTTTCACTGTAGCTGGCTGCTTGGTTACAAGGAGCAACAAACAATTTATAAGGCTCCAGTTGAATACGATGGCTCATTCTGCTGCTGCCATTTAGTGTTTGCCCTCTTCTTGCCTCATGGGGAAGTGACAAAAATGATTGATAGGAGGCCTGTGAAACTCTTTGAGCTTCTTGGGAGAAATGCATGATGTCGGCATCATCATCATCATCACATGGCATTTGAAATGTTTTCACACTGTGCTTTGTGGTAGGATAGACCCTCTTTTCAGCACTGTGTTTTCAGTCTATGTTAATCTTATCTCATGCTGCTGACCTTCGGAGTTCTTCCCTAAAAGAACTTGGGAGAGAGAGAGGGGATTTTCTTCATTAAGCAAAACATTTAATGAACAGAATCCTCATGTCTTTATAGGCCTTTCCGTGTTCAGTTCTATCTCCACCATGAGTGGGCTATTCTCACCCATCAAGGTAACAGAGAAACCAATAGGTGATACACAATCAATCTCCCTTTGGTTTTCAAATATAGTTTAAAACTGATTTTAAAGAATTATGTCCTGGGAAATTATTTCACACTCACCAAGTCATAATAGGAAAAGAGTGCTATAAGGAAATTGAGATCCAAGGAAGCTGAGTCCCTAGACCCTCCTCCAAGAGCAAAGCAAGGGGGAAAAACCAGGTCTTCTGTGACACAAACTGTGCTCATTTTCCTCTCACTATATCACACTTTCTCAACATGAGAGGACATAAGATGGACATAAGATGCTTTAACACCTTTTTACTCACATCTTAGACAAGGCAATAATGTAATTGAGCCATCAGAAAGCTAAATCTAAAACTTTTACCTCCAATTCTACCTGTCAGAATACAGTGCAGAAACAAAAAGCTGAGAGACATTGCATTGTACATTGTTCTTTAGAAAATTCTAGAAGCTAGTTATCCCATGAACAGATATCCCATGAACACCTTTAATTCAGCCAAAAATAGAAGGTCCTTGAGGGAATGGTGTTAGATGGAAGAGTTCAGGTTGAGGTGTTTACAGTCAAATAATGGGAGATGACAGTAAGGAATCTAACATCAAATACTAGGCACAAATCCTGTGGAATCCAAGCAAAGGGGGTGGGAATAACAGAAGGAAGCCAGGCTGTCATATAGCAAAGGCAATATGCCTACTTGAGGGCCCCTGTGCAGGCCATATTTTTGAGACAGTAGAAAATCTCTAAGGACTAAAGAGAAAGCTTGGATGTCGTCATGTTTCTTGGGCTATAATTGCACTGCTTTAGAGGGGATTAGCGGGATCAGAAAGGAGGCTGGAAAAGTACTTGCATGTGCTACCATAACCAGTATAGGACCACCTCCTCTAATGGGTTTTGGCTCAGAGGGCCCTGCTGACAAGAGCAATGTTTTATGTTCTGTAGGAGAGAAAGCCACAGGCAGCGTTTAGAATGAGTGAGTGGGCTTCAGCAAGCCCAAGTACCCCCACCCCAGGGAGGGAGTGGGGTGACAGTGGCAATGCCTTTGTGTGGTCTCCTTTGTTCCCTGCATCCCTTCCTCATGATGGCAGATGGGCAGAATTAGGGAAGGAAAGCACATCAGTTGGGGTCCCAACAGGAAACATATGACAGCTCTCAAACCATGTAATTGGAGAGATTTAATGAGTATCTCTTTAAAAGCTATGAGCAGGTTCAGGAAAACCTCTAGGGATGATGAAGTACCTGTGCCAGCAACAGAGGGAGTCATTACTGCCCTTAGGACTCTATGGAAGGAGAGGCTTTGTGGAGGCACAGAGCTGGAGGAGAAGGCTGTCAAAGGAAGCTTGACTTTCTAGTAGCAAGTCAGAGACACTCACTAAGGAGGCAGTGGTATGGGATGCCAGTAAAACACCACATCACTCTCCTGCTATTTCCATCCTGTGAGCATGCCCTTTCTTGACTGAGTCCACCTGAAACAAAAAGGGACCTGGGAGCCTTCTTGAGAGGTCAGCCTGCAAGGGTACAAAATAAGGTGCAGAAGAGTGAACAGTTGGGCCCTGAGAGCCAATGGAATATCCAGCAGAGAGCCATACCAAAAACCAGCTCTACTGAACAGAGCTTGTAAATGTCTGCCTGGGCTTGAAGAGGAAAACACAAAATATCAAACTCCAACAGCTGTTAAATATTAATTGAGCATCTCTTCTATGCCAGGCATTGGGAAACCTCTTGAGATAAGAGGGAGTGAGGAAGGAAGGAAGGAAACATGGTGCCCACCTTCAGGGAGGCCCCAATCATGTGAACGGTTTGTGCTTTAAAAGGAGGCAGGTGATGGGATTGCTTCGAAAGCACAAAGAGAGGAATCCCTCAAAATCATCATTTCCCAGTGGAGACCATGTTTAAGCTGTGACTTTGGGGTCGGAAAGAAATCGGGTGGAGCAGGGAAAGAATGGTTGAGGAGGAACTAGTGTTCTAAGCAGAGGAAAGGGAAGGTACAATGACAAGAAATAAAGAAACATCATCTTTTGGTGGAACTCTTGAGGTCATGGCCAAACTTCAACAAGAAGGCTGTGGGATTCTCAGCATCAGCTATTTACCCCACAAGCCAGCTCCCAATTTGCTCTTAGAAGGTAGATAAAGAAGGCTTGATGAGTTCACCATCCATTTAGAGGGACCTGGCTTTTGTGAGCATTCCTTTTTGTGGATCAGCTTGAACACACCCGGATCCCTATTCCATGATGACTGTCATCTCCTCAATGTGTAAAAGGAGCCAGAATTTCTGCCTATTATTTTCAGATTGCTTCCTCTGCAGGAAATTGTGTCAATTCATTTGGACGTTTGTGGTTTTGCCGTACTCCCCGAGCCATTACATCATTATGTGGTAACTCAGAACTCCAGTGGCACATTATCAGAGCTGACTATTTCTGGAAACCAGGAGATAACAAACAAAGCAGCTTCATTTGGCCTATAAGCATGTTAAACACCCTGGGCAGGGGACAGCAGAATACAAATATGCCTTCCTCCTGACTTTTATCAAGGAGAGGCGAGGGACGTGGGATAGATATAAATTATGTGCCCTGCTTCAGCCTAGGATCTATCATAAAATCTATTGCCACTGATACAAACTGGCTTCAGTGTATAATTTAGTGACAGTTTTGTGCATTATGTCTCCTCGCTGACAAGATTGCTGCATGGCAAATTTTGCTGCATCTAGGTATGGATGGAGCAGCCTCAAGATTTAAGCCATTTTATTCCATCCTGAATTAACATGCTCCACCTAATCCTCATCTCCCCGGGAGACTGTGAATTGTGCAGGAGGATGAGCAGAAGGCTTTTTGAGCAGGTGGCTGGGGCCCGTGTTTCCACTTGCCTGCGTACCATTCCCCCTTGTGAGGCTGCTGATTGAAACTTACTCTAAGATTACCTTGGTAATAATTTGAGCCTTATCAGGGAAAAAAAACACAACAAATTAATGAGGTTTCTGCCGATAAAAGAAATATAAAGGGTTTACTTTCCTAAAGATGCCTGATACCATGGATAAGTCATAGACAAATAGAAAGCTTGCTGTAGTTTATGCCTAATTATAAATTACTTAATACGAAGTCAGACCCAAAAGATTCAGGGGTGTGATCATTATGAAACCTAATTAGATAGAGGGAGACAGTACTACAATATCAAGATTTTCATTAATGCAAAGAAGTCTCTGCTTCTCCACTCATATTTAATACTATCTTTGTGGCAAATAAGGAAATTTACCTTCCCAGGTAGATGAATTGAGTTGAGGCAGTGAAACATATTGCTTAATAATTGCTTTCTTTGAGTATTCTAAGGCACTAACTGTTAGGGCCTTTCCTGAGACTGGTAATCACAGAAGGTATTAACGTCTTGTTACCCAGCGAACCAAGCAGGCCATGAGCATATTAATGAGAAGGCAAAGGATTTGCTCAGAAAAATGTTAATGGAACAAATTTAGTAAGATCCATGGCCACCTGTGCATCTCTCCAGGCTGCTCCCTTCCTCAAGAGGGGCTGGCTGAGTAGCTGCCATGTGTCTCTTCCTCTGCCCACTTCAGGGTCTTTACCTACCATCTTTCCATGTGACTTTGCCCCCCCACCCACTAATTCTCTCTCTCTTCCCTTCTCCATTTGTGCATAGGTGATCTGAATCAATGAGAATAGATGATTTAAAGAGCTGGAGAAGATGAAAAAATGATTGCCTTAAGGGTAGCAGAAATAGATTTGCAATTGTCTGAGGATTGTTTAAAATCACCATGAGCCTTTTATGTAAACAGCTATGGTCCTTGCCTTTTTTCTAATTAATATAATTTATATTATATATAATTTATTTTATTATATTTATATAACAAATATAATATTTATTATTTATATAATATATAATTTATATTATTTATATGTGTGTATATGTGTATGTATGTATGTATGTATGTGTGTGTATGTATATATATGTGTATATATATATATATATATATCTTAGAAAATGTCCCAGAAATTTCAAGTCAAGCCAGAGTGGGACCTCTACTGCAATTGGCCACATGAAGAAAGCATTCAGGGCTTCTTCTTGTGGTCCTCAAAATCTTCACCTAAATAAGTTGATGTTCTTTTTCCTTTCCCCCCTCTTTCTCAATCTCTTCATGCTCTCCTCTTTCTCTTTATTAAATTCTGTTTTTCCAGATATATTTTAAAAGCCCATTTAAAAAGAATGGAAGTGGGAAACAAGTATTATCATTTTAACAGGGGACACTTCTAAAATTATTGCTAGATAATCCCTTGCCTGTTCAGAGAGGGATAAAAAGGGCCCCTGAATCATCTGTAACCTGGTTTAAAATGTTCTCAGAGATCTGAACCCCCTGTAAAGTCCAATCATTCTAATTGTGAAATTTTAGCTTCCAGCGAGGGTAACAGCAGCAAGGGAGCCTTGCAGGGTGTCAAACAGATACAGCTTCCTGTGATATTCATGTGACAATTTAAAATAATTAAGAGAAAGCCAGCACACATATGAAAAGCAAGCCCAGCTTGGAGGACTTGGAGGGGTGGTGAGGGGGAAGGCCACCTACCATAAAAGTGCTTTGCAACTATCAGGGGGAAACCTCTCAGATAAAACATCTGCCTCCTCTTTGGTAAGTTGGGGAATTTTAGCAAGCAGTGCAGAAGACAGAGAAATTCTGTGCTCTTGGACTAGGATTCAGGCTCTTTGCCAACATAAGTCCTTGGCGTCTTACCTCCAATATGTGTGCCTTCATTCTTCATTTCCATTCTAGTTGCTTCCCTCCCTGGCACCCTGATCCTGCAAGACTTTCCTCTCAATCAGTTGCCACACATATTTCCCTCTAAACTACTCAGGTATATGACCATCTTTCCTGGAATTATCTGCCTTTTATTAAGAAACTTGATCTGAAAGCATTCAGACACTATAACAGAGAGAGAAACTCTGGAGAGAGAGAGCTTTTTGAGGACTGAGGGTTGAGAGCAGTGTTATATAGTTGAAACCTGGAACATCCCTAAAGCCTCGTGGTAAAGGCTTGGTCCCCAGGAGGCACTATTGGGAGGTGATAGAAATTGTAAAAAGTGGGGCCTTAGGAAGGCAGGTTTTAGGTGAAAAAGTCAATTAACGCATGCAACATCCCTAAAATTCTTCCTCATATTTTATTGTTAAGAGACTGGTTTTGAGGTAAGATATGACTTGAGAGCACTTCTGAATTTACCAAACATCCTCCCAAAGCCAACTTAACAGACCCAAGTGTTTAGGCAGTGCCTTGGGACATGGTCAATATTCATTCAAAAACATCAAATCTGCAATCAGTAGGTCAGCATCGTCCTGGTAGGGTAACCAGTTCTCCCTGCTGCCGGGAATGCTCTCCATGTGTTGTTGGTTGTGGTTGTGGTTTTGGGTTTTATTGTTGTCGTTTGTCTCCAAAATGGAACCAGCAGTTCTTGACTGGAGAGTGCTTTGTTTACTCATTGTCTCAGGACTTCACTCAACAATTGACTCCTGACAGGAAATACCTCCAAGAGAAGAATGTTTGACAGAATCCTGTCAATTGAGTGGGTGCAAAGTGGGTCTGAACCAGGATAATTATGTGGGAAGAAGCAGACAAAATGGTTCCCTAAAAAAGTATGCTCTAATTTTTCCAAACTGGCAGTGACACATTCAATATGTACATTTGCTAAGAAGTAGTTTTGGGGGAAAAAAAGTCTTTCTTATATTGCACAAGTGTTTAAAAAACTGTATGAGGAACTTCAGTGTCTCTTTGGGCAAAAGGATATCTTGACCAAAAATTGTGTGCAAGCGCAGAAAAAAAAAAAGTCTAGATTGTTCTAGAAATTGTTACAGATCTAATTCCAAAAGAGATCAAGAAAACCACCTTTTTAAAGATTTTCTGTGAACGTGATTAATAAAAAGGTGTTCTTGCAGATATGTGTGTTTCTGTGGTTGGGTTTCTTTTCCTACAGAAAATAAAGTGTTTGAGTTCACAGCACAAAATAAGGAAGGCAATTTTGTATGCCAATCTTATAAAACTCGTAGCCTCTTACTTTATTTTCCCACTACATTTGTTCCCTTCAGGTTATTCTAAGCAATGGGGAGAAAAGAAAACTAAATTTACATTCTTTCTTAGATATATCCTGAAGAAAAGGAGAAATAAATAAATGTGAGAAAATGCATGTGAATTTTTTTCATGAAATTTTTTTCTAAAATAATCCACTATTGAAACTGCTAACAGCTGTTTTTCCACACTCTATAACCCCCAGCAGGTAGAAAAATCCCCTGCAGACTTCAAGATATTGCATGTCAGTGTAGTAAAGCACAATTCTTTGCTATTATTATTTTAAGGCCAGGTTTCCAGTATTACTTCAACAAGAAAAGTTCCTGTGCTATATGAGTAACCATTTCCTAGCTGGCAAAAGGTAGTATTATATTATTTCCAGCTAGACACAAGGTAAGCGGATTGCCACTTCAGTTTCTCATGCTTGACTGCACCCAGAACTAAACGTAGGAAAGTGTAAGGCACCTGGATGATGTCATCCTGAGTTTCTGTTTTAAACTTTAATGTAGACACTGCATTCGTTTTCATCTGAATAAAGCCAATGATACAGCTCCCCCAGCACTTATTCACTATATCAGTGTTCAGAGATATACCAAATTCTTATACATTTTTAGTTTTATTTTTACATAGGCAATAAGCAAACAGAGACTTCCCAAGAGGAAAGCCCCAAGCAGATTGTTCTCCTTGCTCCAGGCCTTTTAAGAGCATAGTATCAAATCCTTGTTTCAAGATAATTAAAAGTGGAAGGTGTTCAATTTGGAGAAGTCAAAAAATAAGCAAGTTCATCTTTGGGCTCTAACTTGATTTGTACCTTTATCATTTCATTCCTCTCCATTCTTCTCAGTTGACCAGAATTTAAAAGACTGGATTTTAACATTCATCCAGAATTGTGGAATGAAAGAATATTTTTATCTATAGGGAGTTGCCTTATCTTCTGGTACAAGAAGACTTACCACCATGAACAGAAAGGTCCCTCCATTCATTGTGCTGCATAGAAATTTTTCATGTTGTTCTTTCTCACTTCCCTTTGGCCAGAATTAAACCACATCTAGCTGCAAAAGAGGATGGAGGATATACTCTTTTTCCTACCTATTTGTCCACACTTTCTGGCCAGGATAAGTATTCAATAATTGTTTATTACCATTGGTCTAATAACTATTTTTACACAAGAAGTTAAAAATGAGAAAAAAAAAATGAATCAAGATAGTTTATCCAACTTGCCTTTTTTTACCTAAAAAAATATAAGTCAGAATAAAATGGGTTAAAAAAGTATACTGTTAATGTGTTTGAAAACTTTTCAACAAAATTAGACTCTAGAAAAGAAACTATGTATTGTCGATTTTCTACAAAAACACATTAGAAAATAGACACTTTAAAAATCCCATGTGCAAATTATCAGAAGGGCATTGAGATTGTGATTTGAAGTGCAAAGAAAACTATGATTCAAACAGGAAATACTCATAATAACCTCACTTCTGCCCTTTAGCCTCTATGTGCATGGACAAATTATGCTTGGGTTTTCATTACAGGACCACACACACTGGATTCTGTAACAACATTTTGACCCAAATTGCCAGGTATTCGAAAGTAGCTGCACATTCGGCAAATGCTATTTTAAGTAACTCTTTATATCATTTCATACATTTTCAGGCAAAAGTATTATGCATATGTGCATATGCATTTGTGATCATCTTTTTCACACACACACAAAAAAATCTGTTTGCCAGTGCTTTCCCTGGCTCCTAGTTGTTCATTAGCAAAGGGATTGGTAAAGGGCCTCTGGTCTCTCTCCGGACTTATCCTCTTTGTGGGGTCAGTGTCAGGACAGATGGAATGTTGGGAACCAGTGAGTGACCCCTGTTACAGCCTGCCTCACCTTCCTCCAGCATGTACCCCTACCTCATTATTCATTCATTTTCCTAATGAACTGCCAATTAGAGTCCCTTTGCAATGCACTGTTCTTTGCCTGTGTGTGAGGAGGGGCTTTTGTTCTAAAACACCCAATGGCTTATCATCTAGGATGTTCCTTGTGCTAGTATGGTACCTGTACTCTTTTCTCCATACCATATGCACCAGGATTTAATCATCTCTACCTCTGTCTTTTTGGTAGTCCCAAACCTTGATCATGACAAGGTCCTGGAGAACTTTCTTAGGCATTAATATAAAATCAAATCACCATCCAGAAAATTTCCCTGTAAAGAGAATGAATATTTTAATCCTCCAAAGATTAGCTTATATCAATTGAGTATTGTTGAGCAGGAAACAGCAGTGTGCATTTGTGGTCCCAGATACTTGGGAGGCTAGGCAAGAGGATCACTTGAGTCCATGAATTCAAAACTAGCCTGACAGGAAATACTCATCATAACCTCACTTCTATCCTTTAGCCTCTATATGCATGGACAAATTATGCTTGGTTTTTCATTACACGACCACACACACTGGATTCTGTAACATCATTTTGACCCAAATTGCCAGGTATTAGAAAGTAGCTGCAAGACTCAAGACTCTCTCTAAAAACCAAAAACAAAAAAACAATTTTAAAAAGGAAGGAAGGAACAAGGAACAAGAATTAATTAATGAAAGGGGAAAGGAAAGGAACTTGACTATTACCTTTGTCAAGTTTAGTTTTGAAGAACACCCCCCAGCTATCATCGTTATTTAAAGAGAGAGAGAGAGAGAGAGAGAGAGAGAGAGAGAGAGAGAGAGAGAGAGAGAGAAAGAAAGAAAAGAAAGAAGAAGGAAGGCATCACTAAAAGACTATAGTTGGGCTAGGGTTGTAGCTCAGTGGCAGAGTGCTCGCCTGCCATGTGTATGGCACTGGGTTCCATCCTCAGCACCACATAAAAACAAATAAAATAAAGGTGTTGTGTCCATCTACAACTAAAAACAATTTTTAAAGAAGATTACAGTAAAATTTCATAAAATTCAGTTTCATGAAGTATGACTGATTTTGCTGGACCCTCTTTCTCTCCCCTTCTTCCTCTAGGTTACCCTTGTCACTCAGCTCAGCTGTTCAGTTGCTCAGTTCTTCTAGCTGCCTACTGGCTTTCCTTGAAGGCTATCATTTCCAGCTCCCCATCACTTTTATGTGCATGGAGCTCTGAGATGTTATGGCACTGATTCTCACCCTAAGCCTTCTTTGGAAGCCAAAGTCAGACTCTAGCTTTTCATTTCAGGTCTCTCGGTTCAAATCCTTAAAAGAGTGCATTTAATTGGTGGCTGTTCAGTGTTTGACTCATTCTTGCTGGGTCTCTTTTCCACTCCTTGCTCAATCGACAGTGGCTAATAGAGATACTGTGTGGATCTGTGCTAATAAGGCTATCTTTAAGGATATTCTCCGTGGGATATAACACAAGAAGAAAAAGTTGAATATGTCCAAAAATTGACTAAATACCTCAGGGTCACTGAAATCTTTTATTAAGCTAAACATTTCAAATTTTGATATTTCTGGATACCAGAATATTCACTATATATACACTTTAATGTTCTTATTACCTATTTTAGTTGGCATGATACAAATAGAAAGGTATATCACTCAGCAAAATGGCATTCTAATTCTAATTTCATCACTTGGTAAAAATTGCTTGATGATATTGATGATGATGATATTGATGAGATTGCTGAACCTGAAGAAACTGCCCATTTTAGCTATCACATTCACAAGTAAAATAGAAAAAAAGTCCTCAAACGTTATTAATATTTTAAGTGCTACCACTGATAACCCATATAATGGCTATAATAAAATTGAGAAGCCCTTGGAATCTTAAATTTTTATCCCTGAGATAATGTTATGTTTTCTTTTCCTACCTCCCTAATGGATCCGTAGATAATAAGAAATTAAAATGATCAGTTACCTGAAAATACTCAAAGAGAAAACTTGAGTCTATTTCAAGGTGTAGATGTAACCCAATATACACAGCAAAAATTAGCATTGCAGTGTGACAAAGAAGCAGCTTAAACTCTCTTCTGGAATTTGTTAAAAAAAATAAATAAATAAAGCCATCAAAAGCCTTCAGCATAAGCATGATGATAATGAATTATGAATATAGCATTTATCTGTAAAACATGTCATGGAGATCATTCAATAGCTATTCATGGCTATTTTATCTTTTGAAATATTGTAGAGAATGTAATAGTTAGCAGAAAGTGTTTTTACCCGGTCATTTTCTTTAAAGTTCAAAATACAGTCTGTAGTTTCACCACCCTCTACAGAGTGCTCAAAACAAAGAAAAGAAAGGAAAGGAAGGAACAACAAAGGTGGCATGTGAGGAAGCGAAGACACAAAGAAGTGACGGTCACTGAGCTGGGGTGGCTCTAAGAGGTGGATGGCTGCCTGGGGTGAAAATACTGCACCCCTCAACTTTGCCCACACCAGACCATTATAGTCTATTTGTTGGGGGATGAGAGTCAGTTGAATAAGAATGCAGAGAGAAGCTTTGGGGCTTCTTAAATGAATGCGGCATGGCTGGAATTACTTTATTGAATTTAACATAGAAGCCAACACTGGCATGTCACACAGGTCTGCGCTGCTCAGACAGAATGAACAGTTTTGCTCCAACTGGATAAAGAACTCAAAATTCAAAATGGCAGAATTTTGTCATATTTGCAAATAATGTAAAGACTTTTAAATTTTTCAATAGAAAAAGTCACTGATATGTTGGCTTCAAGTAGAAAAACATATGAATTTAATATTTGGTCATCACATAGGAAATTAGTCTAGAATTATGGAGTGCCCGTGGCACAAATTACTCAGGTGTCTCTTACCTGGAAGGTGGAAGAACAATGAGGAGAAAGTGGGGATTTATTATGCACATGTCTATTGGTACAGAAATGTATCTGAGTCAAAAATGACTATTTATTCTTCAAAGCTAAATCCTGAAGTGTCTAATGATACAATTTTCATTAAAATAAATAGAATAATTACTAACATTAATACAATTACGTTAATACATGCTAATGTGTTGACATTCCTAAATAAATACTCACATAAAAAGTTATTTCAGTTGGCAATATTCCACTGTTTATAAGAAGATTTTTTGCTTTGCTTTTTTTTATTATTTATTTTTTGATGCTGAGGTTTGAATCTAGGGCTTTTCACATGCTAGGCAACTATTCTACCACTGAGCCCAGTCCCTAATATCATGCTGTTGAAGACACCATGTAATGCTTTCAGATACTTGTGGTCCTCAGAGAAATTTTCCTTGTGAAAGGATTAGTTTTTTACCCAGAAAGAATTTTTGTCCTGACTCATTCTCTCTTACCTAGGCACATGTGTGCATGTGTGGGTATACACACACAGACACACACACAAATTCCTAATATATTACTATCTCTGCCATAATATTACTTCTCCCATATGTCTCCTTTCCATAATGATGAAAAATCCAGTCATCATTTGCATATTAAGAGTTCTGCCACTTTGTTCTATGCCTATGCATAGCAAATGTAAGTGTAGCTATTTGTAATATTAAGCTCAGGAAAACTAGGAATTGACTTAATAAGATGTAGAACAGCTTTGAAGGGGGGGAATAATTCAACAACACATAATTCAGAATCAGGCAAGTTAAAGAGATGAGAGGAAAGAATGTGACAAGAAACCAGAGAGGTGACCAGAAAAGATCTTTCAGAAAATTATTAATAGAATCCGAGAAAACTGCTCTGAGAGTTTGAGCTAATGCTTTTATGATGCTTACTTGGAACCAGGTACACTTTTAAGTGCTTTCACTGAATACTACAATTCAAGTGTTATCCCATTCCACAGGTAAGGCCATTGAGGTAGACAGAGGTGAAGTAAACTTGCCCAAGGTCACTGGGTAGGAAGAGGCAAAGGGGAATATTAGCTGAGCTCGATTCACAGTCCATGCCACTATAACCACTATACAATATAGCCTCTAGGCCTTGTTCCCTGAAATGGGGCAATGGTTCTCAGGTATTTTTTTTCTGGAAAAATCATTCTATTAGTAATTCAAATACATTTTGGTAGGGGTGTTGCAGGAATTTAATTCAAAGGCACTCACTGAGACACATCCCCTGCCCTGTTTTGTATTTTATTTAGAGACAGGGTCTCATTGATTTGCTTAGCATCTTACTTTTGCTGAGGCTGGCTTTGAACTCAGGATCCTCCTGCCTTAGCCTCCCAAGCTACTGGGATTACAGACGTGTGTGACCCCACTCAGCTTCAAATACTTTTTAAGTACCTACTATACATAAAAGCTACATGTTTGGGGGAGTAAACAATAAATCAGGTCACTATCCTACAAGGAGTTAGGATGCCCATAGAAGGTAGAATGTGGCATAAATACACATACACACACACACACACACAAAAAAAAAAAAAAAAAAAAAAAAACCCTGATTAATGATATGTAGTTCCCAAAAGAGAGTATAGAAGGAATAAAGGAGGTAAATAGAAAGAGAGGAGATGGAACAAAAACCTCATGAAGGGTACATTTGACAGTTACATTGAATTCAGCTACACAGAGGTAGAATGAACATTCAGAGAAGGAAAAACAGCATATTGGAGAGTAAGACAATTTGGGGAGATACAGCAAGTGGACTGTTAGCTTATGTCAGCTTTGCAGGAGCAGTTGTCAATTGGGCAAGGGATGTGGGCTAGGTTCAAGCCAGCAGAAGCCTTGAAGGCAATAGTAGAGGGTTTGGCTATTATTTGGTTGGTAACTATGAGAAGTTTTTGAACTGTGCTTTGGGAAGATTAGTCTGTAAGGTAGAATAGCACAGTTTCTTGACATGCTAACGCCCACAGTAATAAAGCTGCTCATTTATGCTCAATTTAGTGTAACAAGCATTCATTGAGGGTTCCCTAAGAATGCTGATTTGTGTTGGTTTGGGGAATTTAAGGGGGAAGATAGAAATAAATACGTTGTTATCTTTAACTTCAAGATGGCCCGTACAGGTACTCTAATTGTTATGAAGAGGCATAAGTTCTTTGAAGACCCAGAGGAAAGGGGTGTGGATTCTGATTGTGAAGGCTTGTGAAGAGCCTGTTCTCTTAGACAAGGCAGGTTTAACCCCCATTGTCATGTTGTACATACAGTTGGCTTCCAGACTCAGACCAAGTAACTTTTCATCACTGAGCGACTAAGCATGCAGAAATCAGTAATGATAACCAACACTTCACTTAGAAAGTGTATGTCAGTATTGGTCCCAATTTGTCTTTTTCCAGATAAATATCAATTATGAATACTGAGAAAACAAAATGTAGCTATGAACACAACATACAATCAGCTCTTCCATGTTCGTTATGATTAGCCCAGTGAGAATGTATTTAGCTCACTAACATTAGAACACAATGCTTAGCATGTGCAAGATCCTGGGTTTGATTCCCAGCATCAAAATAAATAAATTAATAAGTTAAAAATAAAAACGTTTTAAGAACTTTCAAGTTGATGCAAAGGTGTTAGAAGTCTTTGCCTTGTCTTACCCTCCACTCCACTTTCAATAGGATCCAGCAGTCCAGCAGCACATCAGGCAAGTTGAGGACTAGAAAAGACCTAAATAGTTTATGGCTATCTGGGTTATTTCAAATCAAACCCCAGGAGTGATCTTGGACTATACATCAAAGATATCTTGTAGAATCAAATGAATTATGTGCATCGCTATCCACTGCACTGTTGAATGGTGTGTGGGACACGCACAGCAGGTATTGACACTTATCACAATACATGAGAATGTAGTTGTTTAAAAGAGCGATAAATAGGCTTAGGTCAGAAACCTTTAAAGTTCTAATAGGTAAGTCTTATTGAGCTTAACAAGAAAAAACTTTCAGGATTTTCCAATTGTTATAAAATCATTTGGTGATAGCGCATTGATCATAGGAAAATATTAGAAAAAAATAAGTTTAGAAAACTGAGTTAAAGAAAAGGAAAGAAAATACACACTTTCAACAATCATGCAGAGGATGTAAATCCAAAGGAAGAAAAGAAATAATTTCCTCTTAGTATCAAGAAGATCCACTTAGAGATCATGGGATAAGACTAAGATATGGGACATTAAGCTAAGAATCCTGAAAAAAAACCCTCTTCTTATTGAAAATGTTCAAGCTGTGACTTAGTTTCAGGGAAATTGATAACCACACCTTTCCTAAACGAGGTGTTAGAAAGTATATTGCAAGAAATATTCTGGTTTGCTGAATTTTATGATATAGCCAGATACTTTAAAGCATAAAAATTTTATTTCAAAGTCTTTCCTATATTATGATATGCTTGTCATCACCTGGTGCTGCCACTGAAATTTCTACTTGCATCTGCTTACAACTGTGTTGCTATCTACCACATATCCTAGTGACAATTAAAACATCGCAAATTTATTCTCAAAAGAAATGGGCTACATAATCAAAAGATTAATAATGCGATTTTAAATGCCTCTGAGACAAAGGCCATTTACCATATAACCCTGGGATCATTTTTATACCAAGAAAATAAATATACAAACAGAAACAAAGAAAGAAAATGTACTTCTTGATTGTGCTTATTGCAACTGGCAACACTGATAGGGTTACAATGAAGTGCCCAACTTGAATCTAATGTATGAAATATGATATGTCAAGAGCTTTATAATGTTTTGAACAACCAATAAAAATAAATAAATAAATAAATAAATAAAAACAATGAAGTGCCGACATAAAGACAGTGGACACAGGACATGGGTCCTAGTCAGGTCCAGGAGTCAGTGGTTCTGGGCCCTTCTTTGTCCTTGTAAAGTTGCAATTCCCTGGGAAAAATCATTGTTCCTGTTGGTGTCTGCTTCCTCATCTGTAAAGGGGGCTGATACCAGCCTCCCTAGTCTCATACAATGCATATGAGATCTGGAAGGACTCTACACATACAAGAGATGATTAGAAGGTGATCTGAAGGCCTTTATAGTTAGCCCTATGATGTGTGTGGATTTTTTTTTTTTTTTTGCACTTGCATTTGAATATGGATGTGTCTGATGCTCTGGGAATTCAAAACACTTCAAACCATGTAATGAAGCCACACTGTGAACACTTAATTAATTTAGAGTAGGTGCTAATTCTTAATAAGAACTTTAAAACATGGTTTTGTGAATAAATCATAATTCACAGAATCTACCCACATATAAATGAGATTTTCCTGTAGCTTAGACAGATCCACTTTTAAACAGGATCTGAAAAAAAGGCCAAGAAACTTTATTTCGAGGTTTCTACAGTGAGTGACCTCTCAATATGAAGTAATATTTCAGAGTTAGCAAAGCATTCATTGCCACCAAGAAAGGACATAATATGTTGTTACTTTAAGAACTCATAATGCAAAAATGGTCATTTATTTACTCGTTTATTCTCCCATCAGTTGATTCTCTTGGTGTTCAATAAGTGGTAATGAGTATATGGTAGGTGACATAGGCAGGCTGAACTCAGCCTTATATGACAGTACAGAGGAAACGGATCTGTGTGCGGCTGGTGGCATAACTGGTCAATATCTATATACCACCTCTGAATACAGGAATGAATAGACAAGGCCCTGGCTCTAGGGAGTATTCCATCTCAACGAAAGGCAATATTATTGATCTTTTTTTTCTTAATTTTTTTCTCATCAATATGATCAGTCTTATAATGGAGAAATGCACACTGTTCATGGGAAAAGTTGGCCAAGAGACCCATATAGCTTCCCTGGAGGAGTTGAAGAATGCTTCAGGAGGAATATCCTAGTTAATAGAAGGACAGACAGAGGCAAATAGAGTGTCCAGGTACCCAAGAGAAGCATGAGCAAATTCGGAATGTCCTAAGAACAGGAAATTCATTACTGATGGAGAAAAATATTAATAGAACAGAGTGCAGAGGAGAATGTGGAAGGGAATTAAGGATCAGATTTAGCTTGGACAATTTATATGAAGATAAAAGGAAACCATGGGAGAATTTTAAAGACATGATCAAAGTTGTGATGGGTTTTATGCAAGGGTGCTGTGCGTAAGAAAAGATGCAGACCCAAACCCTCAGGAAGCTTTCTAAAATTTCTGGACATGAAAAAATGGTCATGTGCAATATAGTAAAGAAAATTGCAAAATAAAAAATACTCATGTTTGATTCTGAAAATATGACTAGTGCTAAGGTGAAGTTTGGTTGAAAGTTTCCCAGGAAGATATTTTGGTTTTGTTACAGTAAAATATCAACAACATTATTTGACTCTGATAACTTCTAAGAGTGTTCCTGCAAAGAGCATGTGTTTTTTTTTTTTTTTTTTATTAGTTGCTCAAGACAATACAATAGTCAGCTTTTCCATCACTGTGACCAAGAGACCTAACAAGAACAATTAAAGGAGGAAAAGTTTATTTGGAGTTACAGGTGTCTCTGGCCCACAAATGGCTGACTCCATTTCTTTGGCCCCAAGGTGAGTCAGAACATCATGGTGGAAAGAAGTGGGGAAGGAAAGCAGAACAGGACATAGCAATCAGGAAGCAAAGAGCTCCACTTGCCAGGGACAAAATATATACCATAAAAGCATGCCCCCAGTGTCGTACCTCCTCCAGCGACACCCTACCTGCTTACAGTTACCACCCACTTAATCCATATCCCCATATCCATAGATTAATGCTCTCATTGGGTGAAGGCTCTCATAACCCAATCTCTTCACCTCTAAATCTTCTTGAATTGGCTCACACATGAGCTTTAGGAGTACACCGCCTGTCTAAACCATAACACCATAACAGCTTAAAAATTTATCAGAAGAATTTGAAGTGAAAGAATCCTTAAGGTAAATTTAAAAACAAAAATAACTTTCATGCCCAGAATCATCCAGATTCCCTTATATTCTAAGCCTCCAAAATATTGCTTGATCTCTACTTAGTTTTGTGTGGACTCAGCCAAAATTGATGTTTCTAACAGCAGTTTCTATGGAACTTAGTAAAATGGTGCCAGAGACATGGGAGAGAAAAGGTATAGGGGGAAGAAGGGGGACTGGAAATGAATCCTCTTTGCAGTTCTGGCTTTTTTTTTTTTCATAGACTGCCGTGGTCTTTCCCCTTTGCAAAATACCATTCAGAAGCAGAATCCTATATCTACAGATGATCTAGGGGAATAGCCCAGCTGTGCTTTTCATATATGCACCTAACTTATTTCAAGGGTGTTTTTGTTTTATTTTTACAGCTGCAACGTGTTAGCAATCCAAAAAGAGCTGCCAGGAGTACAATCAGACGAATTAGCTTAGGGCTGGTTTTCATGGTATATTCAGAGCTGTTCTAAATAAGTTCCCTGTACAGTTGCTGAATACCATGAGTGATCAGAGCTGTTTCCCAAACAGAGTCGGAATGGTTATTTCTCCATTTGCAGCTGCTTATTTGATTTTTTAAAAGACCCTTCGAAACACTTTCTCATTCCCTTAAAGAACTGTTATATATGCATATATAGAGTGAGGTTGCTGTTACAACAAGAAAAATGAAGACACTGACAGTTAGTGGAATCTTTATGAATCAATCATGGAACTGAACTGCAGGTGCTCCTAAGTTTATGGATAGGTTATAATCATCAGCTAATAATAAGTTCCTATATTATATTCTATTTTACTCTCAATTTCACTATAATATTCAAGAAATGTTTTTCTCCAAAGCAAAATAACCCAGTGGTCTGACAGGTATATTTTGGACGAGGAACTGATTAGACTAAAAGCCAAGCCTGTGGTGTTCTGGCATGTATAAACCATGGAGAACTTATATGGCTTTCTAAACTTGGCAATGCATCCCACCCTTGGGATTTCCTCTATACCATAGCTGCTGCTTATTTTCAGCACATCATAGAACTGTGTATTTATTTTGTAGCTCTCTACTCTAGCCTCGCAAAGCTGCTTGTTGTACTTGATGATTGCCTTGGTTGGTGATGCTAGCGTGCTGCTCACTGGATATCACCATGGAATATGCAGGCTATAACATCTTACCAAGATAGAGCCTTTGGCATTTCTACTTTTCCTCCTTATATATTCCAAAAAGTAGAATATTATTTTGCTTAAATTCATACTCTTATTTTTTCTGAGATGGTAGATTTCCTTGTAGTCCCTAGTCTTTTAGCTGGCTGTAGCCAACACTATATAGAGTAGATCACTGCAGTGCCACAAAAGCATTAGTGTGACATTGGGGGAAACATGCCCAGTGAGTCAGATATTCTTCTCAACAGTGACTCCATGTATCTCTTCAAGTTAGCTCTGGGCCTCAGCACAGGAGCTCAACTCAGGTGTCTCCCCTGACCCTGTGTGACAGTGCCCTGATAGGTGTCCCTGCAGTGCTCCAGAGTTCCACACTGCTGTAATCTATCTGTTTAGACATCTCATTAGACTGTGCTGAGGGTGGCCACAGTACATTGGGTGTCCCAGTCCCGAGTCACCAGTGCTTTCACAGTGTTAACATAGTGCATATGTTCAATTAAAAATGGTTTTGACTATAATCTCAGTGGCTGGGGAGGCTGATGTAGGAGGATTGTGAGTTCAAAGCCAGCCTCAGCAACGGTGAGGCACTAAGCAACTCAGTGAGACCCTGTCTCTAAACGAAATACATAATAAGGCTGGGGGTGTGGCATAGTGGTTAAGTGCCCCCAAGTTCAATCCCCAGTACCAAAAAACAATGATTTTGAATGGTTTAATGACTTCATGATTAAAAGGTGATACATAGTGCTTCAGAGGAACCCTGGGATAGGAGTTAAAGGGACTAAATATTAGTCTAAACTTACTTTGCCATCTTCAGCTAGTTATTAAGACAAATCTGTGTTCCACTCAAGACTCTGGCCTAGGAGATCTGGAGTGTTTCCTTCCAGCTCTGGAGTTCTATGACTAGGTAGAGGGTTATTTCAGTCTTCTGATTATATGACAAGGTGTTAACTTATTAAAACTGATTCTGGGTGCTTTCATGGTACTGAATTAGGGGAAAACCTTTCTTACAGACAATTGAAAATAAAGCTAAAAAAGGTGGATATTAGAGATCAGAGAATAAAGAATTTGCCAGACCAGAAGAAGTGAACTTTTCAAGTGAAACCATAGTCAGGTAGGTAGACTCACTTTGCAATATTTGCAAGTCTCTGCCATTGATCAGAAGCTTTCCTGTTGACCTCTAGTACACAAACAAAGAAGTTAGTTAGTTTTTATTACTAAAATAAACCAAACTAAAGAATGTAAGCTCATGGCATTTGCAGAGTTACGAAAAATTGTGCTGTATATGGGTAATAATGAGTGTAATGCATTCCACTATTGTCATCTATTTTTTAAAAATTCAAAAAAAGAATGTAGGCTCAAAGTTAAATATTTTACATTCAGTTATAATGTTTTAATGCCTATTAAGTATACCCAATATTACATATGAAACTCTGTTTTTGTGAAATTAAGTTTATTGGCTTTACCTGTAGTGGATCAGCCAGCCAATAAATAGTATGTAGCATTCAGCATACCTTGAAGTACCCCAATCCCAAACAATTCCTTTAATGTGTGCTCTGAGTTTTGATAACACCATCATCATAAAAACTTTTGCATTAAAACTGACACACTTGTTAGAAGGAAATATATGTCTTTAACATTTATTCAACAAATAACTATTGAACACATATCACTGGGTCAAAATTGAGTATTTACTATTTTCCAGACACTATGCTAGAAACTTGCGACTCTAAACTAAGTTTAAAAAAATCATAGTCCATTTTTTTTAGAGCTTATATTTTAAAATATGGAAGTATTAGTACACCAGGGCACTGTAGCCCATAATCTCCGAAGTTCAAACATTCAGATTAGTACTTATCCTAAAAAGTCCCAAGAAAATGGATAATGGTAAATAATCTGTGATGGAAAAAAGAACTGACACCTTCTAGAATATGAAGGACTTTGGAAACACAAAGCAGGATGGATTTCTTCTATATGTTGCTCTGGGAACACAAACAACAGCTTTAGCAGAATCAGAAGGATTAAAGAGAAAGGAGAATGTATGGGTGGGGGACTTATATTTTCTTTGGGGGGACTTCAATGGAGCAGTAGTCTAAAGCAAGTATCTTTAAGAATTTAGATCAGTAATCTGTTTAGTGTACTGAATGTTTGTATTGATCAATAAGTGTACAGACACTTTGTAAAGATAACTGTATGGAAAAAGAATCTAAACCTGGAGAAGAACAAAGTTGTCATTAACAGTATAGGTTTATCTATAGCTGCCATAATAGGAAATTGCTGTACATGAATTTATATCTTTGCAAGATGGTATAGGGTGAAGAAAAAGGAAGTGGACCTTTAATTATACAAGTAGGTCAGTAAACCAAGAAAACTATAGCTTATACTTTGCCAAGAAATGTAAACATACACCAAACAGTTCAGTTTTTTTTTCTTTCAAAATAAATAATGTTTTAAAATTCTGAAGGGACCCAGGGTGACACTTCAATCTGCTTTGATTGAAAATTGATTAACACTTTGGGGGAAAATGTATAACCAATTGAATTGCAAATTAAGGTAAATTAAAGTAGGCTGCTAAGTTATCCATCACTGGTTGAATACAGTGGACATGTATTGATTTGCACTTTACCAATACCTATTCTGGATCTGATGATCTATAACTTAGAATGTGAGCAGTCTGTCCTGAAAGACACATCCCTTAGGCTCTAATGCCTAATCAGGTTACATGAACCTTACCACAGGGCAGTAGTAAAATATCACACTTTCTTCATATAAATATCTATTCGCTCAGAATATCAACATGTATTCCCAATTTGTCAGTTTCCGGATTGAATTCTATAGTCTGCTACTTTGCATGTCTATGAACAGATTACCCTAAGTCTGAGCTTCTAAG
Organism: Marmota flaviventris; assembly: GCF_047511675.1. Classification (NCBI taxonomy): domain Eukaryota; kingdom Metazoa; phylum Chordata; class Mammalia; order Rodentia; family Sciuridae; genus Marmota; species Marmota flaviventris. Next base: position 95,355,130 of record NC_092499.1, read on the forward strand.
GCTCAACTAAATATGATCAATATTTAATATAGACTCATAGTACCCTCATATTTTATGAAAGGACTAGGAGAGTAAAAAGAATGTCTTCTGCCATTCTGAAGACAGAATGAATGAAAGGAGGCTTGCAGAGACCATCTGAGGACATTCTGTCTGGTTCCAGTTCAAATTTTCTGTCTGTGGCTTAGGACAGCACGTTTTCCTAGGATATCGCCCTTCCTCTTCTTGTTTCTCCCATTCCTGGTGTAGCAACAGTTCATGTGAAAGGCTCCCCCTGGGTGGGAAGCAGAAAGCTTGGCACCACTTAAAGTGGAAAAGTGCAGTGTGGGGTGAGTTTCGCCTCAGGACCTCACCCCTGAGGTCCGGTAGGTGTGGGGTCGGGATGTTGGAGCCAGCCCTACTGGGAGTGAGAGGGAAAGTTTAAAAGTTGTTGTTTGCTGGCTTAGGCAGTTTTCACTCAAGGAAATTTAAAATTCTGAAATAATGGAAGTGAAAAGGCTGAAAAGAGTTTAAGGAAAGACAAAGAAGAATTCATAGTATCATCAGAACCAAATGGGAAAATCTCTTGTATTAAACATACCTCCTTTTTATAGTTTGGGAAACTGAAGTTCAGTAAATTAATTACCTTTTCAAAGGTTATACCACTGGAAAATAATATGGCATTGAAATTCTAATTTAAATGTGTCTGACTCCAAAGGTGTTTCTTTTTATTGTACTACTTTGTCTACCTAACTAGTTAAATGTATCCAAATAACCCATAGGAGGTAGATATAGGTATCTATAGGTAATTAGACATCTAAATATTTTTAAATAGAATTATCCCTCGGGGCAGAACGATGTTGCAGATTACAATTAAACCTGGATTTAAAAATCCCAATGTAGATGACTTAGGAAAGAAAGCCATGGAACTGAGAGAAGTTCTCCTGTGACCCTCCAGTCCTTTATGGACAAATAACCAGTGCCTGTGGCCATGCACTGTGGAGGAGCATGTGCACTTGGTAAGTATCTCAGTGGACATGGCTGATCATGCTAGGTTGTTCACACTCAGATTTCCCTTGAGATCAACCATATGTAGCTCTCAGTCAGATGAACAGGAGCATCTGTGCCCCGAGGACACACTTGGATCCCCAGTGCAAAGCTAATTGGTATCCAGCCTGTGACCTTGGCCCCGTCACACCATGTTCCAACCCAGTTCTGTCTAGTACTCGTGCATCAAGAGAAGACATTCTAGCTGACAGAAATAATCTGTTCCTGGCACAGGCTGCTCTGGGGAGAGTCAATGATGGGATTGCTGCTTACAAAAATATCCACATGGATACCTCTGTTTTTATGTGGACTTGTGAAATGATGCTATTTTTACATTAAATTTAAATTATACATATGTAAACACTTATTGGGAAGATTATTTCTGGTGGGACCTGATGTATATGACTGGGAAATCAAGCTAATCTTAAAATTCAGGTAGGGGGATGATGAAAATATAGTGCGTAAATCAAAATCCCCAGTTTATCAAACTTCATACCACATAAGCCCCTGATGTCCTCCCAGAAACCCTAGCAACAACACCATCTCCACTGATGGCAGGAGAATTGTGGTAGGCTACTGCTCAGCTTTATATAAACCCAAACTTGAGAAAGATCTTGCTGCAGACAAAAAATGTCTTGCTTTCCAGCTTGACTAGTAATGTTTGTGAACTAGCTTGAATAGGATTAGGCTTTTGCTTTTGTTTTAAACATCAACTATTCCAGCTCCCATTTCTTTGCTATATTGCCTTTTGTCTATTCTTTTTTCTACCTTTCAAAATTTGGCAAGTCCCAATAAAATGGAAGAAAATGTGTTCATTCATCTTTGTTCTTCTTTAATAGAGATTTGTTTCAATCATGTTATCTGCACTTGAAAATAGCAGGCTCGTAGAATCTAAGTTTGAAGCTCAAAAATGTGCGCAGAGCATAAAGAAAATCTGAGAGAAGCAGTCAAGTTGGCCTAAGGCCTCTGAAACCCATCTAAAAATGTATGCCTATAACATTATTAATATCCGTGGCCTACCTAAAAGAAAGCAATCAAAATGAAGCCAAGTTTCAGCTCACTCTGGCTCTCACCCACATTAACCAGATAAAGAAGAAGTAAAAACGACTCCATTTTCTCACCTACGTATGTTCTAAGTTTAATCCAGAAACAGAAAATTCTGGAATTTCCCACCTCTGAAGTGAAAACTTTTTTTTTTTCTGCCTAGATATGTAACTGCTGACACTTTTCCCTCTTGATTCCATTTTATTCCTGTGTTTTTTATTTGCCACAAGCTCTTTGAGAAAAAAAAAAAAAAAAGATGTGCTAAGGATAAGACAGCGTGTTCTGCCTACCACAGTTGAAGGGAATTGGTCTCAAAATGAAGAGCTTTTCATACTTTCCTAATTTAGTAGTTGGGAATCCCCAGCGATGGGCTAAGTGGTGAGAAGATCAAATGGTTGGAAACACAGAAGTGGGTCCGCTCAGTTTTTGGAGCCAAGAATACTTCCAAAGCCGGCTTTAGTAGGCAGCGTGGAGCGGCAGCTGCTGCTCAGCTGAGGGGACTGCTGGTTGCTACATGTTTTTATTATCTTAAAATCCTCACACCTGCCAGAAACACCTCCCTTTGGAACAAATTCAGCTCTTTCTTGGCCCTCTCCCTTCTGGAAGCAAACACAGAAATGGAGAAGTACACAAAGTGTAGGCAAGGGAATTTGCACATGTTCAAAAATATGGAAAGAGCCATTGCCCCTTTCCGTGTCGCTTTCACAGAAACCTCAGGAGTCATCCTGGCTGTCATTTGGACATTCTTCACAGCACTCTCAGAAGAGCACATTGTGCTTCCAGAAATGGTTGACAGAACCGAAGAATCCCCTTCAGTATGCCCTGAGAAACTATCAATTTGGTTTACACAATGTCAGCTTTGTATACATGTATTTGGATACACACATACATGTGTATATATTTAAAAATGTTTAAAATATACCTGCACACATATATGTAGAATTATTCTGAATCTAAAAGAACATGTTTAGTGTAAATGTTAACAAAAATACATAGAAAGTATGATCTCATAAAATTATAATAGACTTTTCTGGAAGATATCAATGTCTATCACTATTACTATTATTATTATATTATATTATATTATTATAAAGCCCATATTATCATCAGTATTTTCCATGGTGACAGCTATGGAGCATGAAGTATAGCACCTATGCTCTCTAAGTCCCCTGATGAGTTTATTAGGACATGTTTCTGAAGGACATTATACTTTGATCTGAATCAATTCATCAAGCCCTACAGGCTGAAAATAAACATATTCACTTCGCTCTTTGTTTCACAAGGGATTCTCCAGCCTTTAGAGAGCCAACCATATACTTTTACCCACAGCAACTGGCAAAGAAAACACGTGGCTTTGGAGTGGGAATGGAAGGCTGCCTAAACTTGCCTGCTAGAGGAAACCTAGGGCACTTTGTCCACTGTGAGCATAAAGAGAGGCTTCCCCACCTCCTGTGACCTGATGTCATAGGACCTGATGTGACCCTGACATCCTGGAAGTCCCTCTTCTTTACAGAGTGACTATGGAGAGGAATATTTCCTCTTGGTACTGTCAAGGGCCCAGTTGTTCCCCAGCTCTGTCTGCTTATTTCCTATGAAACTGCTTATCGGGGCATGAAGCCACTGCATAGTGACTACAGTGCTATTCCATAACAGAAGTATTATTGGAGGCATACATGAAATGGAAGAAATGTTTAAAATGTGATTTTCAGAAAACTTAGAATACCACCAGATTTTTCACTCTGGGATTTATGCACAAGGAAATAAATAAGTCATGTGCTACCAAACAGCATCACCATCTAGACTTACTGACCTCTTATAACTAGGAAACGCTTTTAGAGTTATAAACACTTATGGTATTGATCTTTATAGCCCTTTCTCCTCCTCCCTGAATTCTTTCACCTTTAAGAAAATGGAAGGGATTGTGGAAGTGTGAAAAATAGATCCTTCTTTGCTACTGACCTGGACCAGTGTTATTTACTCTTGAGAATTTCACTCTCCTTATTCAAGCCCTAATACTGGCTAAAGTTGCACAGGAACTGGTGACAAAGGCCATTGGAATCTGGGTTTTCCACCTGGTTTTCCCTTTTTTCACCCTAAAGGGCTCCGTAGACTATCTAAGTTCTCATTAAAGAGAAAAGAGAGGTGTCTTTGCCCAAGTAATGGCCCATTTGAAAGGACATAGAACATGCTATGGTACTTTATCATCTCTCAAGAGATTTCACTTGTATTATATCGTGTGAAGCTATAATTAAAAGATAGTAAGCAATATAAAATAAATAAATTTTAGAGCTAGGGTTTTCTTTCCATCCAAGTTTTAAAGCTCACGTGACTTTGATCCAGGACAAGAATGGCCAATCTTCTCTGGGTCCAATTTTTAATATTTATGGTGTAAAATAAAGGGACACTCAAATACTTCTTTAATACTACAGGGAGGCTAGAGAAGACAGAGAAAATAGATATCCTGATATCTTCTCTTTCACCTCTTTCCATTCAGCTACTGATAGTGCTATGCTATTTGCTTCTGCTTTCACTTAATTTTATATATAGGTCTTGATGGAAAGAAACAACTTTTTTATAGGACACAAAACATATTCCTCAATGTTTGCACCAAACTATCACCAAAGAATCTGGGCATGTTTTTAAGAGAAATTTCAGAAACATATTCATCCCCACTGATGGGCAGATGCGGCTATGTCACGAAAACCTCTTTTCTCTACCCTCACATATGTAGAGGCTCAGTCCTGAGCTTCAGTAGGAAAGTGAGCATCACACTCATCACAGGTATAGAACAATTCCTTGTTCAAACTCAAGCCTCAAAGCTCATTTTCAAGGATTTTTTAAAGAGGTACATGATGCCTGTATTGTTGTCTCAATCTCTTTCCTGTGGCTAGGAAACCAATGTTCCATAAACCTCGAGGATCTGCCACTTGTCCCAAAGAGGAACTTACCAAAGTAATGGCAAAATTGTAGGTGGGAGAAAATATAAAAGTAAATATGGTATTATTACTTTGAAAGGTACACATTTGCTATAAAATAGACATGAATTCTGTAGCACACCATAATAAAATTAGACTAGAACTAGCATAATACAAAAGGTTAAAGTTATGATTTTTTTATGAGAGCTAGAACAACTCAGGACATTGATAAGGCTTGTACTTGGCACCTCCAGTTAGATGGAGGTTTTCACCTTTTGATTGCATCGATTCAAACTTATTTCTACCATGGGCTCCTCAGTGACCTATGTGAAATGAGTTGCTGGCTCTGATCCATTCTCTCATGATTAGATGACCATAGCTCATGATCTGTGCTAGTAGGAGTTCAGAAAGGTTATTCATTGCTTGGCCAGCTGGGAGCACTCATGTCCCCTCTGCTATTCTTTAATCCAGGGTCTGTCCCATCCATGTACAACATATGCTGCTTTTTTGTGTATTTGATTGCAGGCAGAGGCAATAAGACAATGAAAAAAGACAGGTGGGACCAACAGTAATACACAAGGGCCAGTGTCCTGCCATAAATAAAAAAGAATACAGCTACCACAGGATGTGGGGTCTAACATGGAGATGATGAATTGGTGGAAAGAAGAGGAGACAATGAAGAGAGGAAGACGAGACTTAATACCACACACTACATTTCATTTTCCCTTTATATCTTAGTGTTTCCAATACAGAAGGGCAAATACTTGACTGAAATCTCTACTGTCACCTCCATCTAACTCTAACATCTGGGACGTTGTATATGTGTATCCCTGTGTGCACCGTTATTGGAATGCTGGGACATTAACATCCATTAAAACTGCAGAAACAGAAGAACTTCAACCAAGACCAAAGATTCAGGGCTATAATAAATGCTTTAGAATTTTGTATGATATCATTGAAACCTTGTAAGTACACAGAGATACAGATGAATGTATGTATTGCTAGAGGTCATGTAAATTGACAAAACAATTTGGAAAACAATTTGACCTTAGGTATCAAGAGCTACCGAAATAAAAAGTGCATCCATTTTGACCTGGTAATCCCACTTTTGGGACTCTAGTGAAGGAAACTGGAAAAAAAAAAAAAGAAAAGAAAGAGCAAGCCATAGGCATAAAAATGTTCCTTGCAGCACCATGTATAGGAGTGAAGTACTGGAAAACATTTAAATGCCCAATGATAGAAGAATAGAATAATGAATTATGATGCAAAGATGTTTTGAATGCAAAAATATTCAAAAGAATACTTTGCAACCCATTAAAAAATGGTTGTGGAGACTGTGTAATATACCAAAAATACCTTATATAAAATACTAATGAAAAACACAAAATAGTACATGCACTATGATTACAGTTGTGTAAAAATGTACATGTACATGGGACTAGACAAAAATGGTAATGGCAACAATACAATAGCTGTGGAGGAGATACACGATAGCAGGTGATTTCTTTCCTGTTTTATATGACTTATGGCTCTTACCATACTTTTTCAAAATAAATAGAGGAAAAAATGGGAGCTTTTGCTTATCATCAAGAAAATGGAATACATACATGCATACATATATGTGTGTATGTGTGTGTGTTTGTGTGTGTGTGTGTGAGAGAGAGAGAGAGAGAGATCTCAAGAAGTGTATGTGTGTGTGTCTGTGTGCCTGCCAATAACACATTTCAGATTTCTCAGGGGCAATGACATTTAAATCTTAAATTCCCAATTGTGGCTGTTTAGAAAATAAAGATTTGGGGCATTAGAACTATGACTGTGAGACATTTTGTGAGCACGATATTCAAGCAAAATTATAAGGAGGAGAAGATAGGTTGGGTTTGATTTTACAGTAGCAACCTGTTTCAATTTTATGCCCTTAGTCATAGAATCTTTCAAAAGTTGCAGGTGAAATTACTTAAAAATTTGTCACAGTTCAAATGACAGTTTTGGAGCTCTAAAGAACATAAATATTTTTACTTTATCACATAATTGCCTCTAACTACCAGTTAATTTAACTACATGGCTGTAAAATTGTTTTCTAAAGTGGTGATGTCCCTGTAGGGTTGCATAAAACACCTTTTGCCCACACCCACGCCTATCAGCCTATCACCCTTTTCCTTTTTGCTGGCATATTATAGTCCTGCTAATAGCTCACATTTCCTGACTTAAAGAGCCCTTTTAAAGCAACTGACGTATTGTACCAGTGAATATTGGACTTAAAAGGGAGAACACCAAGGGGGGGAAAGACTTTAACATCGTGATTAGAAATGAAGTTGAAGTTGTGTTTGGGGTACACACCAGGCTTCGTTCAGCTGTGTGTGAGGTCAAAGCAATTTTTCTATATTATTCCCATCATAAGAGCATTGAAGTGCTGTTTCATAAGAAAGAAAAAAAGATGATAAAATGCTTGTGAACAAATAGATTGCACCTGAGGCACTTTCCCAAACTCTGTTATAAACAGGGAGTTATACTTGAAGATGTCTGTGTTAATAGAGAAATATAAGGTCCAGAAGGGGGAAAAACTGTCTCAGGACAATGTACTGCAGGTGCCCTGGGCTCTTTGCTATCTATTTTAGGAAGGACAGAGATAACCTAGTGTGTGACCAGAGGAGAAAGGTGAAATGAGACAAGGTATAGACAAGCATGGGAAAGAAAGAAGACTTTTATTTAAGCACATACTGTGCACTAATGGACCTATGTGTAACCTCATGTAGCTCTCTCTACCCAGGGTTGAGGTAGCTATAAATGTCACCATACTGTCCAGGAGAAAGCTGACCAAAAGGATGGTGCAGTATAGGTAGGATTCAAACTCAGACTCTCTGACTTGGGAGTCTATATTCCTAACCAATTCACTGGCCAGCTTCCCTGCACAGCTATGAGACAAGAGTCAGAAGACTGCGCATGCTTAGGCTGGAGAAGAGGGGAGCAAGCTGCAGATGCAAGTTGTATGAAGAGTGGAGTGCGGTTCACTGCTATACGCTACAGACCCTACAGACCGTATGGTTGGCCCTCTGGGAAAGGAGATGCTTCTGGGGAAGACAGAGGTCTCACAACAGAACACAAAGTTCATTGCAGCCTGGATCTGTCTAGGGTTGATCATGCCCCTTCCTAGCCAGGAAATATGTGTTAATGACTTCAGCATTGTTTCCTTTCCCAAGAAAGCAGCTCTGTGTTTTTCACCATTTTGTCACCCTACTGCTCATTTTTAGCAAGACGTGTGGCTGCAAAGACAAACCCAGAGTGACACATAGATAATGAACGGTGACATGACACGCAGCCCCTGAAGTCCTCTGTTGTGTGGCACTGCTGTAGGTAGCATTGTTGATAAGTCTCAGGTAAGGTTTTGTTTTGGTTGTGAAGCTTCTGTGCATTTTCTCTAATAAGCCCTCAGTGGGGAAGTGCTGAAGCAAGGAGATCTGTGTTCTCAGGGGGATTATGGTGATCCCAGGATGAAACCATGCTCAGCAGGTCTCCAGCCAGGATAAATGATTGATAATTATACGTGAAGACAAGGTTTGAGCTGCACATTATATTTGCTCTGATTGAAAACAGCTTTGCATGCCTTAAGTAGGCAGTGATTTTTTCTGGCCAAAAAAACAAAGCTTCCAAGCAGGTCCATTTTAAACATCAAATCCCTAATGTATGTTCAGAGAATGGATACATTAGCTTCTTCCTTACAACAAGTAGGGGTAGACAGACTTGAACTGTTTTCCAAGGAGGATGTTGAATCGGTTTTTAATGAATGAGATGCTGGTTCAGGTAGACTAGGGTCAGTATGGCTTTTTGCAGGATGCAGACTTTCCCTTTTTAACAATGTCCTGCTGCTGCTGCTTTCCCCCAACTCCTGCAACTGTAATCATAGCCTCTGCCTCCCCACAGCCGTGGTTCATCCATCTTATAATTGTTCTCTCTTAAACTCTCAATTTTCAAACCCTGAGAATGCCACTCATTCAAGACAAACTGACACATGAATTCAGTCCTGGTAATAGCACATCGTACCTTAAAACACTTCCCCGACTATGCAACACATTTCATTTTAATAATTCTCATTGTTTTATTCTGAATTAGTAAAAGTATGAATTAAATCATTCTTAAGAAAGGTAAGACAATTAGTTAATAGAGAGTGGGAGCCTTAAGGAGATATGCTTAGTCCAGTAGTTCTCAAAATTTACTGAACATCAGAATCAGCTAGGGGACTTATTAAAACACAGGTTGCTGAGCCCAGTCCCTGTGTTTCTGATTCAGAAAATCTACCAGTCAGAATATTTGTATTTATAACAAATTCCAACATTGCTACTCCAGGGACCACACATTAAAAACCACTAATTTAGACCTTGCAGTATTATTGATTATTATTTAATGACATAATGTCATAGGATGGCTACTATCGGGGTCAAATTCTGCTTTGGAAGCCAAAATTTAGATGTGTTCATGGTAGTCAGTATAATTCATTTAGAAATAGTCCACAGACCATGCCCATTGAGCCCTTAGGCTTGCACACAACAGAAAGACTTTCAGGGAAGTAGCTGGTGGGATCCTGGGTCCTCTCACCATCCATGTGTTAGGATCATCCTCTCAGGAATTCCCGCCTTTAACACAGTTGGTGAGGATTGATTGTGCTTTGTAACAGTGAGAAGAAAGAGCTCATTAGGAGCCAGATTCCAGCAGAAATAGAAATGCTGTATTTATGCTTCCTGTTGGTATTGGCACACACCTTTTCATGTTTTCTTTTTAATTGGTATTCACTGTTATACTTTTTAAAAAAATTATTTATTGCACAAACAACACCATAATAGCTTTAACAGGAATCAAAAAGGAAGAAGAAAATTATCCCACCATCTCACCACACCCACAAATTATTGCTTCCATTTTTGTACTCCCTTCCAATTACTCTCCATATGCACCCGTAATTTTTCCTAATTGTAATCATAGCGTGGATGAAATTTTATTCTCTGCTCTTTCCACTTAACATCATAACTATGTGTAATGAATAGACAGATTATCATAGGAAATACACCAAGAAATGAATTTTTGTGAGAATACTTCCTTATCAAAAATGCTTACTTCTTGTGTGTGAGACATTCTGCTGGTATTATGTGTAGAAAACAGTAGAAAGAAGTTTTCTTGGTTTTTGTTCTTATTGTCTGTGAGCCATGCTATAGAAGCGTGCACCATGAATGGCTTCCCAAAGGTATTTTTGTCATACAGGACTAAGTAAGAAAAATTAAGCAAAGTCCCTTTTCCTTGACTGCTGTGCCCTGCTGTGGAGGCTTCCTTCCCAACAGAGGAGGTCTAGGGAACAACAGATAGGGCTATATGTTCCTTTTCCTGTGGATTTGAATAAAGAAGATGGAAAGCAACAACCAGGAGGAATATCTTTGTACCCAAAGTCAAAATCAAGGTTGAAAGTTTTAACACAGGGTGTCATTGCAAAAGCTGTTATATGTCCAAAACCAGTCTCTACCTTTTACCAGCCTAGTGACTCTGAGTGTGTCAGTTAACCTGGAGTCTTGAAAAACCTCATCTCTAAAATTCACATAATAATTCTGACCTTCAAAAACATGTCATGATCAAATAAGGCAATGTGGAGCATCTGGTAGAGAAACTGGCACATAATATATTTTCAAGAAGGAAAAGCAGATCTCCCTAGTTACGGTAATCTCATAGAACACAGGGGGAGTCAATGTGGTACAAAGGAGAAGAATGGGCAAAGGGGAGAGGGCCTAGGAGAAATCCTACAGTAGCTTCATCTGAAATGGAATCAGGATTCTTTTAAAAGGATGAAAGGGAGTGTTTATCTATGGGAGTGCCAGTCACACAGCAGATACTCTGTCCATGCTCTCTTGCAAAGCGCTCTTGCCCCCTTGAAATAAAAATGCAGATTTGACAGTTTACTACCTGACTTAATTTGGAGAACTGTAATAGTTGTTATGGTTTGGATATGTGGAGTCCACCAAAATCCCCTGTGTTCATGCAGGAATATTCAGAGATGAAATGTTAAGATGATGACAGCTGTAACTTGATCCATTTATCTAGTTCAAATAGACTAACTGTGTGATAATTGTAGGCAGGGAGGGAGGTGGGGTATGGCTGGAGGAGGTGGATCAGTGGGGCCATGCCCTGGAAGGGTTTTTCTTCCCTATGGGACACCTTCCTACTTTGTCTCTCTCTGCTTCCTGGTTGCCATGAATGGAGAAGCATTCCCCACACACACACCTTCCACCACCATATTCTGTCTTATCTTGGGCCCAGAGCAATGGAGTCAGCCCATCAGGTACTAAACCTCTGAAACCGTGAGCCAAAATAAACGTTTCCTTCTCTACGTTGTCCTTGTTGGGTATTTTGGTAACAGTGATGAAAACTGACTAACACAACAGTGATTTCAGTATTCTTTTTAAATTTGAGGTTGACATGCTCTGAAATATCAACATCCTCACAAACACAATATTTGGCTCTAAAGTCTGAACCAGATATGTAGATAAGCTTTGTGCCTGAAGTTGATGCCTTGGGTGCTGCTTTCATTAAGTATAGCTAGAATATGGCCCACATTAGCTTGCTAATGCTCGGCCACCTGCCAAGTGCAGTGAAATCAGCCTGAATTCCAATCTTTATAATAGATGAACCAAGGAGTTACTATTGCCCTCATCAAGCAGAACTGATATTGTCATTAAAGTTTAGTAGCTGTACACTTCACAGAGAGTGGGATCTATTTGCTCCCTGTTTTGGTTAGGAAATCACATCAGGTTTACATTTTCTTGTTAGTTTTGAATTTACTTCCTTGTTAAGAGCCAGTCAATACATTGGGGTCTATTAACATCTTTTCATCAAAGGATAAGCTTTGGTTGTTAGACTTGGTGACTCTGCCATTAGAGTGGGCAGGTTAATTTGTTACTCAACAGTGAATGCAAGGTCAGCTGTACTGTTGGTGAAAAGATTCGAATATAAATTCCTTGGGATAAAGAGAAGCACTGAATGAAACCTAGAATTCCTATAATGCCAATAGTTGCTTGGAACATGTGCAAACCCACAACTTCCTTCTCTATCCACAAGGGAAAAATTGGCAAAGCGTATGAGACAATATTCCCAGCCATCCAGAGACCTCTGCTACTCATTCACTGAACCAAATCGTTATAGCCTTACTAGGCCTCAGTGATCCTATATGAAAAAGAGCCACAACTCTAGAACACCTTGAGTTTCTTCATAGTACCAACCTCCTCCAACTTTACAGGACTTATTCCCTATATTCAAAAACTGTATTCTATGAAGTGAAATTTATGAAGCTAAGGTTGAATCTGGTTCATTCATCCATTCATTTAGTATGCAAGTACAAAGTCAGTTTATACCAGGACATTCTATCAACTAGGTTTCAGAGATAAATTCTTGCCTGAAGCTAATGCTTATATCTAACAGAAAAAAGTCACTGACATAAGGACTATTATGTAGGACAGAAAATGCCAAATAACTACAGGCAAAGGCCAGGATACACTTCAGGTTCAGGAAGGAAGGAATCAGAAAGGTGTTCATGAAGGATGCTGTCTATGAAGACTTGACAGAGTAGGGTGAATTAGGCATGCAGAGACCTGCACTCCTGAAGAGAAGTGTAAAACATCTTTTTATGATGCCAACTTTTCTAAAAGTATGAATGTGATCATCAATCAGGCAACTATTCACCTGATCATATTCAATTCAACCTTCTAACTCTAAATCATGCACTGGTTATATCTAGAATTTCAGTAAAATCTATGAGACATGGAAAATAATAACAGCTTTGCTTCTGCCTTCAATAAATATTCTCTACCTGAACATATAAGAAAGAATAGTGTATAAAAATAATAGTTAGGAGATGAATATATGATACAATCAGTGTAATTTCAAAAAATAAAGGTAAAAATTATATTCAAAGAGTCAAAAAAGTGGGTAAATTGGAATGGGTTGAAGTAATTAACAACAGATTCATAAGAAGGATGGATCTTGAACTTAGTCTTCAACAGCAACTGGTTTGAAAAGAAGATAAGACAGTCTAGAGATTGCTAATGAATTCTTTAGTAGTATTTTCTATGATAAGAGACTGAAAAAGCAAGTTCTGTACATTTTGTTTGGCTCAGTCATGTTCAGAATTATTCCAGTCTATCTCCCAAATGCTAGAATCAAAGGAATCAGGGACAATATTATCGTAAGGACAGAAAAGACAGTGCACAGTGCTGAGGTGATCAAAGATAAGACTGAGAATATTTTGTACAGAGAAATTCTCTTCAAGTATAACAGAATGGAGAAGTAAACAAATTCTCTCCCCCAAAAGAACTGTAACACTGGGCAAAAATATCAGAAACAACCATTCAGTACCCTAGAAATCAACCAAAGACAATAAAGAAAGCATTTATTCAGAAAAAATACTTAGCTTCAGGTAATAACATTGTAAGACTGTAGTGGCTCTTACAAGTGACTATTCCCATTCCCCACTCTGCTCTGTGAGCTCATAAAAAACATCAGATTTTTCTCCATGCTAGAGAATAACATATATTGTAGCACTGATAGTTAATGTAGTACACTTACTAGTGAGCTAAGGAGTTTAGGGCTCCACTAGCTGATATTGCAGCCCTATTTGAGACAAACAATTAATTAGACTTTGGGAAGGACACAGATTTACAGGTGAGTCCTGGAAGGTGCTATAGGCATAAGGAGATTGATAAACATTCCAGGTAGTCTGAACTGACTGGAGGCTATGTAGATGTCCAAGAAAGACTGGGACAGCTTCACTCAAATAGCCCCAGTCAGTGAAGCATACTCACATTTTCAGAGGACATAGAAGAAAGCCTAGAAAGAAACTAAAGCTAGGACATATTTGAGAATTGTCTAAAATTTGAAAGTGCTGACAAACCCATCCTGAGATCCATTAGCAGAGAGTGGAAACCGTATTTATAAGCTCAAGTGTTTCAGCATAACTTCTGACCAGTTTTTGTCTGAATTCTAACTTATGCAGTCATAGGAATGATGCATATGAAGTTAGCTTGGAAACAGAAACAAAGCAGATGATAATAATGAGTAGGGATATCAGTAGTCACAAGTTACAGGGGAGACAGACTTCAGAAATTCAGTTCATTTCAATGACTAAACAAACAAAATAAGAACAAAAGCAGTCTTCAGGGGGTAAAAAAATCAAAATCTAGATTGCTGCAATGTATGGAAAAAGAAGACTTCAAAGCAGCTTTTTAAATAAGTTCAATGAAATAAAGGAAGCTATTTAAAGAACAAAAGGAAAGCATAATGACAATGACTCAACATATATATATAATTTCAATAAAGGGATAGAAATTATTTAATAAAGGAGAATTTTAAAATTAAAAGACACAATATCTGCCAGAGAGGGATTAAGAGCAAATTTGAGATTAAAAAAAATAACAAGTATAAAATTGGAATAGTTCAATAGAGATTGCTCAGTCTAAAGAACAGATAGAAAAAGATTAAAGAAAAATGAATAAGCCCTTAGGAACTTACAGAACAGCATCAAGCATACCTTCACATGCAATTGCAGTAGTTGAGTAGAATGAAGAGTGAAAGGAGCATGCTACATGTGGAATTGTGTCCTCCAAAAGAAACTCACTCACTCACTCCAAGGACCAATGAATGTGACTTTATTTGAAAATAAGGTCTTTGCTATTTATCAACTTAAGATGAGTTTATTAACAGTAGACCCAAATTCAATATGACTAGTGTTCTTAGGCAAGGAGGAAACTTGTACTCAGAGGAAGATGGGTAGAGATAAAATGATGTAACTACACAGAGAAGGCAAGTAAGGCATGAGGCTAGCAGATGCTGGGGAGAGGTGTGGAATTGATGCTCCCTCACATCCCTCATTCTGTCAATGTCTTGATTTCAGACTTTCATATTCCAGAACTCTAATGTAGTACTTCTGTTGCTTATGCTACCACATAGTGACATGTTCTTATAGGAGCCCAGGAAACTAACACGAGACAGGGGGTTGAAAATTTTAAGGAAATAATGACTTTTTTAAAGTATTTTAATTTTGAAATATTGACCTACAGATTCAAGAATCTCACTGAATGTCATGTAGAAAATTAAGGGAAACTTACATCTACATGAATTGTAGGATAACAGTATATCTTTTAAAAAATGGAGGAAAATCTTGAAAGCTATAAGAAAAAATTGACTCATATCATGTAAAGAAATGATTAACAGCTGATTTATCATCAGAAACAATGAAACCTAAAAACCAGTGGAATGACACTTTCAACTGGGAGGAAAAAATATAATCTTGTCAACCAAAAATCCAGCAAAAACATCCTTAACAAATGAAGATGAAATAAAGGCATTTCTAGATGAACAAAGACTCAAACAATTAGTTGCTAGCATATTACAATAAATACTAAAGGAATTTGTTCAGGCATAAAAGAAATGACACAAGAAAGGAATTCAAATTATGAGAAAGAATTGAAGATATAGGAAATGTTAGATATGAGTAAATATAAAAGATTCTATACATGTATTTTTAATTTTTAAAAAATTTCTTTTAAGTGTATAAGATTGAATAAGTAAATAAAATAGAGTGTTGGGTTTATAACATCTGCAGATCTAATTTATATGAAAAAAATTCACAGGAACATAAGCTATATTGGAACAAAATTTTCGTATTTTATCAGACCTAAGTTAGTATTTTCTGAAGTATGTAGTGCTAAGATGCATATTGTAACCTCGCCTGCAAGGTAGGCGGGCCTGCGACCCACCAGCAGAACAGGCGCAGCGGCCTGCTGAGAGGCAGAGCCGCCCCCTCCCCCCGCGACTGCAAGGTAGACGGAACTGTGACCACCCACAGAACAGGCCCAGCGGCCTACTGAGGGGCAGAGCCGCCCCCCACCCCACCCGCGCCTGCAAGGTAGGCGGAACTGTGACCACCAGCACAACAGGTGCAGCGGCCTGCTGAAGGGCAGAGCCGCCCCCTCCCCCCACGCCTGCAAGTTAGGGAGAACTGTGACCACCGACGGAAAAGGCCCAGTGGCCCGCGGAGGGGCAGAGCTGCCAACCACGCCTGCAAGGTAGGCGGGCCTGCGACCCACCAGTAGAACAGGCGCAGCGGCCTGCTGAGAGGCAGAGCCGCCCCCTCCCCCCACGCCTGCAAGGTAGGCGGAACTGTGACCACCGACGGAAAAGGCCCAGTGGCCCGAAGAGGGCAGAGCTGCCAACCACACCTGCAAGGTAGGCGGGCCTGCGACCCACCAGCAGAACAGGCGCAGCGGCCTGCTGAGAGGCAGAGCCGCCCCCTCCCCCCGTGCCTGCCAGGTAGACGGAACTGTGACCACACACAGAACAGGCCCAGCGGCCTGCTGAGGGGCAGAGCCGCCCCCCACCCCACCCCCCGCGGCTGTAAGGTAGGCAGAACTGTGACCACCGACAGAAAAGGCCCAGTGGCCCGCGGAGGGACAGAGCTGCCAACCTCGCCTGCAAGGTAGGCGGGCCTGCGACCCACCGGCAGAACAGGCGCAGCGGCCTGCGGAGAGGCAGAGCCGCCCCCCTCCCCGCGCCTGCCAGGTAGACGGAACTGTGACCACACACAGAACAGGCCCAGCGGCCTGCTGAGGGGCAGAGCCGCCACCCTCCCCGCGCCTTCAAGGTAGGCGGAACTGTGACCACCAGCACAACAGGCTCAGCGGCCTGCTGAAGGGCAGAGCCGCCCCCTCCCCCCGCGCCGGAAAGGTAGGCGGAACTGTGACCCACCGGCAGAAGAGGCCCAGAATTCTGCGGAGGGGCAGAGCTGCCCCACGCGCCTGCAAGGTAGGCGGACCTGCGACCCACCGGGAGAACAGGCCCAGCGGCCTGCAGAGGAGCAGTGCCGCTGCCCGCGCCTGCAAAGTAGGCAGAACTGCGACCACCGACAGAACAAGCCTAGCGGCCCACAGAGGGGCAGAGCCGCCGCCCGTGCCTGCAAGGTAGGCAGACCTGCTACCGACCGGCAGAACAGCCCAAGCGGCCTGCCGGCGTGGTAGGCACATTGCCCCAATTGGAGGAGGGGCAGAGCCGCTGCCCGCACCTGCGAGGGAGACTTTGCAACTATACAAGAGCAATATAAATATATAGGGGGAAAATTCAATAGCACAACAGTTTCACCAAGCAGAAAGAAACACGAACAGTATGAAGAGACAAGGAAAGAAAGGACCACAAGCAACGCAGGACAACTCAACGTTAGAAGAGGTAATATCTGCAGGAGATGGAATGTCAGATAAAGAATTCAGGATATACATGCTTCAGATGATCTGGAGTCTCAAGGAAGACATCAGACAGCAAAATCAGACAATGAAAGATCACTTCAACAATGAATTACATACACAAATCCAAGAAGCAAAAGATCAACTATACAGGGAGATAGAGGTTATAAAAAACAAACAAACAGAAATCCTAGAAATGCAGGAAGCAATAAACCAACTTAAAAACTCAATTGAGAATACGACCAGCAGAGTAGAACACTTAGAAGATAGAACATCAGACAATGAAGACAAAGTATTTCAACTTGAAAAGAACATAGACAGCTCAGCAAGACTGTTAAGAAACCATGAGCAGAACATCCAAGAAATATGGGATAACATAAAGAGACCAAATTTAAGAGTCATTGGGATACAGGAAGGGATAGAGTTTCAAACCAAAGGAATGAGCAATCTATTCAATGAAATAATATGAGAAAACTTCCCAGACTTGAAGAATGAGACAGAATCCCAAATCCTAGAAGCCTACAGGACGCCGAATGTGCAAAATCATAAGAGATCCACACCTAGACACATTATAATGAAGATGCCCAACATACAGAATAAGGAGAGAATTTTAAAAGCTACAAGAGAAAGGAAGCAGATAACATTTAGGGGTAAGCCAATCAGGATAACAGCTGATCTTTCAACACAGACTCTGAAAGCTAGAAGATCCTGGAATAACATATTTCAAACACTGAAAGAAAATGGGTTCCAACCAAGAATTGTGTATCCAGCGAAATTAAGCTTCAGGATGGAAGATGAAATTAAAACCTTCCATGATAAACAAAAGTTAAAAGAATTTGCAGCTAGAAAACCATCTCTTCAAAACATCCTCAGCAAAACATTACAGGAAGAGGAAATGGAAAATAACAATGAAAACCAACAGTGGGAGGTAGGACAGTAAAGGGGGGAAAAATAATCAAAGAGGAAAACAAACCATGTTTAGTAACATGAATAAACAAATATGGCTGGAAGAACAACCCATATCTCAATAATAACCCTAAATGTTAATGGCTTAAACTCACCAATTAAGAGACACAGGCTAGTAGAATGGATCACAAAACAAGACCCAACAATATGCTGCCTACAGGAGACGCATTTGATAGGAAAAGACATACATAGGCTGAAGGTGAAAGGTTGGGAAAAATCATATCACTCATATGGAATTCAGAAACAAGCAGGAGTGTCCATACTCATATCAAATAAAATAGATTTCAAGCCAAAGTTAATCAAAAGGGATAAAGAGGGACACTACATACTGCTCAAGGGAACCATACACCAACAAGACATAACAATCATAAATATATATGCCCCAAACAATGGTGCAGCTATGTTCATCAAACAAACTCTTCTCAAGTTCAAGAGTCTAATAGACCACCATACAATAATCATGGGAGACTTAAACACAGCTCTCTCACCATTGGACATATCTTCCAAAGAAAAGTTGAATAAGGAAACTATAGAACTCAATAACACAATTAATAACCTAGACTTAATTGACATATATAGAATATACCACCCAACATCAAGCAGTTACACTTTTTTCTCAGCAGCACATGGATCCTTCTCAAAAATAGATCATATATTATGTCACAGGGCAACTCTTAGACAATATAAAGGAGTAGAGATAATACCATGCATCTTATCTGATCATAATGGAATGAAACTGAAAATCAACGATAAAAGAAGGAAGGAAAAACCATGCATCACTTGGAGAATGAACAATAGGTTACTGAATGATCAATGGGTTATAGAAGACATCAAGGAGGAAATTAAAAAATTCTTAGAGATAAATGAAAACACAGACACAACATATCGGAATCTATGGGAAACATTGAAAGCAGTTCTAAGAGGAAAATTCATTGCTTGGAGTTCATTCCTTAAAAAAAGGAAAAACCAACAAATAAATGATCTCATACTTCATCTCAAAATCCTAGAAAAAGAAGAGCAAAACAACAGCAAAAGAAGTAGAAGGCAAGAAATAATTAAAATCAGAGCTGAAATTAATGAAATCGAAACAAAAGAAACAATTGAAAAAATTGACAAAACTAAAAGTTGATTCTTTGAAAAAATAAATAAAATCGACAGACCCTTATACATGCTAACGAAGAGAAGAAGAGAGAGAACTCAAATTACTAGCATACGGGATGAAAAAGGCAATATCACAACAGACACTTAAGAAATACAGAAGATAATCAAAAATTATTTTGAATCCTTATACTCCAATAAATTAGAAGATAGTGAAGGCATCGATAAATTTCTTAAGTCATATGATTTGCCCAGATTGAGTCAGGAGGATATAGACAACCTAAACAGACCAATATCAATTGAGGAAATAGAAGAAACCATAAAAAGACTACCAACTAAGAAAAGCCCAGGACCGGATGGGTATACAGCAGAGTTTTACAAAACCTTTAAAGAGGAACTAATACCAATACTTCTCAAGCTACTTCAGGAAATAGAAAAAGTGGGAGAACTTCCAAATTCATTCTATGAGGCCAACATCACTCTGATTCCTAAACCAGACAAAGACACTTCAAAGAAAGAAAACTACAGACCAATATCTCTAATGAACCTAGATGCAAAAATCCTCAATAAAATTCTGGTGAATCGGATACAAAAACATATCAAAAAAATTGTGCACCATGATCAAGTAGGATTCATCCCTGGGATGCAAGGCTGGTTCAATATACGGAAATCAATAAATGTTATTCACCACATAAATAGACTTAAAAATAAGAACCATATGATCATCTCAATAGATGCGGAAAAAGCATTCGACAAAGTACAGCATCCCTTTATGTTCAAAACTCTAGAAAAACTAGGGATAACAGGAACATACCTCAATATTGTAAAAGCAATCTATGCTAAGCCTCAGGCTAGCATCATTCTGAATGGAGAAAAATTGAAGGCATTCCCTCTAAAATCTGGAACAAGACAGGGATGCCCTCTCTCACCACTTCTGTTCAACATAGTTCTCGAAACACTGGCCAGAGCAATTAGACAGACGAAAGAAATTAAAGGCATAAAAATAGGAAAAGAAGAACTTAAATTATCACTATTTTCAGATGACATGATTCTATACCTAGCAGACCCAAAAGGGTCTACAAAGAAACTATTAGAGCTAATAAATGAATTCAGCAAAGTGGCAGGATATAAAATCAACATGCATAAATCAAAGGCATTCCTGTATATCAGCGACAAATCCTCTGAAATGGAAATGAGGACAACCACTCCATTCACAATATCCTCAAAAAAAAAAATAAAATACTTGGGAATCAACCTAACAAAAGAGGTGAAAGACTTATACAATGAAAACTACAGAACCCTAAAGAGAGAAATAGAAGATGATCTTAGAAGATGGAAAAATATACCCTGTTCATGGATAGGCAGAACTAACATCATCAAAATGGCGATATTACCAAAAGTTCTCTATAGGTTTAATGCAATCCCAATCAAAATCCCAACGGCATTTCTTGTAGAAATAGAGAAAGCAATCATGAAATTCATATGGAAAAATAAAAGACCCAGAATAGCTAAAACAATGCTAAGCAGGAAGTGTGAATCAGGCGGTATAGCGATACCAGACTTCAAACTATACTACAGAGCAATAGTAACAAAAACAGCATGGTACTGGTACCAAAACAGACGGGTGGACCAATGGTACAGAATAGAAGACACAGAAACCAATCCACAAAACTACAACTATCTTATATTTGATAAAGGGGCTAAAAGCATGCAATGGAGGAAGGATAGCATCTTCAACAAATGGTGCTGGGAAAACTGGAAATCCATATGCAACAAAATGAAACTGAATCCCTTTCTCTCGCCATGCACCAAAGTTAATTCAAAATGGATCAAGGAGCTTGATATCAAATCAGAGACACGCCGTCTGATAGAAGAAAAAGTTGGCTACGATCTACATACTGTGGGGTCGGGCTCCAAATTCCTCAATAGGACACCCATAGCACAAAAGTTAATAACTAGAATCAACAAATGGGACTTACTCAAACTAAAAAGTTTTTTCTCAGCAAAAGAAACAATAAGAGAGATAAATAGGGAGCCTACATCCTGGGAACAAATATTTACTCCTCACACTTCAGATAGAGCCCTAATATCTAGAGTATACAAAGAACTCAAAAAATTAGACAATAAGATAACAAATAACCCAATCAACAAATGGGCCAAGGACCTGAATGGACACTTCTCAGAGGGGGACATACAATCAATCAACAAGTACATGAAAAAATGCTCACCATCTCTAGCAGTCAGAGAAATGCAAATCAAAACCACCCTAAGATACCATCTCACTCCAGTAAGATTGGCAGCCATTATGAAGTCAAACAACAAGTGCTGGCGAGGATGTGGGGAAAAGGGTACACTTGTACATTGTTGGTGGGACTGCAAATTGGTGCAGCCAATTTGGAAAGCAGTATGGAGATTTCTTGGAAAGCTGGGAATGGAACCACCATTTGACCGAGCTATTCCCCTTCTAGGTCTATTCCCTAAAGACCTAAAAAGAGCATGCTACAGGGACACTGCTACATGGATGTTCATAGCAGCACAATTCACAATAGCAAGACTGTGGAACCAACCTAGATGCCCTTCAATAGATGAATGGATAAAAAAAATGTGGCATTTATACACAATGGAGTATTACTCTGCATTAAAAAATGACAAAATCATAGAATTTGCAGGGAAATGGATGGCATTAGAGCAGATTATGCTAAGTGAAGCTAGCCAATCCCTAAAAAACAAATGCCAAATGTCTTCTTTGATATAAGGAGTGTAACTAAGAACAGAGTTGGGACGAAGAGCATGAGAACAAGATTAACATTAAACTGGGATGAGAGGTGGGTGGGAAAGGGAGAGAGAAGGGAAATTGCATGGAAATGGAAGGAGACCCTCAGGGTTATACAAAATTTCATACAAGATGAAGTGAGGGGAAAGGGGAAAATAATACAAGGGGGAGAAATGAATGACAGTAGAGGGGGTAGAGAGAGAAGAAGGGAGGGGAGGGGAGGGGGGATAGTAGAGGATAGGAAAGGCAGCAGAATACAACAGACACTAGTATGGCAATATATAAATCAATGGATGTGTAACTGATGTGATTCTGCAATTTGTATACGGGGTAAAAATGGGAGTTCATAACCCACTTGAATCAAATTGTGAAATATGATATATCAAGAACTATGTAATGATTTGAACAACCAACAATAAAAAATTAAAAAAATAAGATGCATATTGTATCTGTAGATATCATATATCTAATGTATTATTTATTTTATTATTATTTTTATCATGATCCATGTATTATTTAATTTGCATTCCTCTTTCTCTGAGAGCAATTAAAATAATATATCAATATATATTTAGTTAACATAAAAGAAGGAAACAAAGCAGAAATTGGATAATAAAAAGACATGAGGCAAGCAGAAAATAAATAGCAGGTATAAATATAATAATATTACAAGGTATAATAATTCCGAATGATCTAAGCATACCAATGAATTGGTAGAGATAGTTAGGCTTGATACAAAAAGGAAGCATATGTTGTCTACAAGAGACATACTTCAGATTCAAAGACACAAACAGGTGCATAGTAAAGGATGGAAAAGATATACTGCGCAAATAGTAACCATAAGAGAGCTGGTGTGGATATATTGATAGCAGATAAAATGGACAGGAAATATTACTAAAGACAAAAAAGGGCATTTCAGAATGAAAATGTGTCAATATATCATGAAAATATATAAGGACTAATGCACATATGTCTAACAGTATTACACCAACTTACATGAAGTAAAAACAAAAAAGGATAAATGAATAATTCAACAATAGTCATTGAAATCTTCAGTAGCCCTCTCTCAATAATTACTAGAACAAATCAAAATTGCACCAAAGATGTACAAAACTTGAACTTGACCTACATGGCATTCATAAAGCACCCCAACAACAAATGACTACAGAATATACTTTCTTGTCAAACACACATGTAACATTTTCCAGGATAGGATATATTATGGGTCATAAAAAATGGTGTGATAAATATATACAGATTAGAATTATTTGCAGTATTATATCTGCCCACAATGGAATTAAATTAGATATCCCAAACAAAAATAAATTTGAAAAATCACAAATATTTCAAATTTTAAAAATATATTCTTCTAAATAAGCAATGGATCAAAGAAAAAAATCATAAAGGAGAGTAAACTTGTTCAGGTACTATCCTGAATGGTATAAAAATAAAAACATAACATAAAATTTATGAAATGTAGCTCAAGCTCTGCTTTTATCTTAATTAATTTGTCTTAATTACCCATAACAGAAGTAAAGTTTCAAATGAAGTCATTTAAAGTGACACCTTCACACACTAGCAGAAGAGCAAACTAAAATCATAGTAAGCAAAAGGAAGGAAATAAAGATTAGAGCAGAATTCACTGAAATAGTAAATAAAAGCAAGTAGAATTGAATCAAGAATTTAAAATATTCTGACAAAAAAAATCAAGATGACTTTAATGGTGATTTGTGTGATATATTTAAAGATTAAAAATAATAATGAATCATTTACAAACTCCTTCAGTACATACATGAGGGAATCATTTCTAATTAATTCTATGATACCAGGATGTAAGATCTATTTACAAAAAAATTAATTAGATTTCTATATACCACAATGAATAAAACTTAAAATGAAATTAATAATTTAATTTGCAATAACATGAGAAAAATAAATTAAGAATGTTTTCTCTAATATGTGGATGCTAATTCACAATGAAGGGGTGGGCAGTAGAAAAGAATAGAGTTACCTTAGATTAGGTAGAGGGAAGTGAAGGGAAGTGAGGGGAGGGGATGTGGTGATAAGAAGGATAGTAGAATGAAACAGAAATTATTACTTTATGTATGTATGCAACTGCGTGACCAATGTGATTCTACAACATGTACGCTCAGAAAAATGAGAAATCATATCCTATCTATGTATGATATGTCAAAGTGCATAAATGCCTTATATGTCATGTATAACTAATTAAAACAAATAAAAAAAATTAAAGAATTTTTTTTAAAAAAAAAGTATACAAAAATACACTAAGAACTATACAAAATTGCTAGGAGGTTTGAAAAAGATTATGTAGAAATTTTCATATCTACAGATTTGAGACTTAATTTTTTTATGCCATTTCTCCCTAAACTGGTCTATAAATTCAAAGCAATCCCTATCAATATCCTAGCAGGGTTTTTCTTGTATATATAGAAATAGAAAAATATATTCTAAATTAAAAAGGACCTAGAATAGCCATAACAGCATTTAAAAAAAAAAAAGTTGGAGGACTAATCCAACTTGAATTAAAGATATATACTTTAAGCTATAATAATCAAGATAGTGTGGTATTGGCACAAACATAGAGAAATCCATCAATGAACCAAAGTAGACAGTCCAAAAATCCATACATAATGGACAATTTTCAACAAGTGTTGCTGGGACAAATAGATATTCATTTTTAAAAAATAAGCAAAATAAGTTTATATTCTACCTCATACTACAGTAAAAAACTAAATCAAATGCATTATAGGCCTAAAATATAAGGACTTTATAACTTCTGGAAAAAGAGAAAGGTGAAAATCTTTAAAAAGTTTGGTTGATCAATGAGTTCTTAGATTCTACACTAAAAAAAAAAGGCATAGAAGAAAACAATTGACAATTTGGATTAATCAAAACTAGTAACTTTTATATTTTAAAAGATACCTTTATGAAAGTGAAAAGATAAGCCAGAGAATGAGGAAAATATACTTGCAAAACATATATATAATAAATATTAAATAGACATGCAAAAAATGGATGCATAGCTAATACACACTTGCAAATGTGTGCAGTATCATTAATGATTAAGGAAATGCAAATTAAAATCACAAAGAGATACACACTAGAATGACTGTAATAAAAAATGACAGACTTAATGCCAAGTGTTAGAAACTGGAAGGCTCAGACCACCTTCTGGTGGGAATATAAAAGTGGCTCAGATACTTTAGAAATAACTTGACAGTTTCTTAAAAACTTAAATATGGAATTTTCATGAAACTCAGCAATCTTAGTAAATTTAGTAATCTACCTATGAGAAATTAAAACAACAAATTACTTGGGAATATCCATAGCTTTATTCAGAGTAGCCAAAGACTAGAAGCTACTCAAGAAGTGTCTATCAACTGATTAACACATAAACACAATATGGCATACCCATTAGAATACTATTCAACAGCAAAAATGATGAAATACCCATATATATTCCAACATGACTGAATCTCAAAAATGTTACTCAAAGTGGAAATACCAGTTGCAGATGACCACATAATGTATGATTTCAATTATTTCAATTCATCTTTTCAGAATAGGCAAATTTAAAGACAGCAGATTGTTGATTGCCTGGGGTTAAGGGTAGGAGCAGAAATATTTATGCATGTTTTCACAAAAATTGTGTGTAGTAGAAATGTTCTAATACATGGATAGTTATGAACTTCATAAATTTATTTAAACTTATTTAAATTGAACTGTACACTTGTAAAAGTCTTAAAGTTTATTAAAAATTCAAGAAGCAATTGTGATTTGTGCTACTATAATCATGTATGTGGCTGTGTCCCTGTAGTATGCTCTTTTTAAGTCCTTTGGGTATAAACCTAGGAGTGGGATAGCTGGGTCAAACAGTGGTTCCATTCCAAGTTTTCCAAGGAATCTCCATGCTGTTTTCCAGATTGTTCAACCTAGATGCCCTTCAGTAGATGAATGGATAGGGAAACTTTGGTATATATACACAATGAAACATTACTAAGCATTAAAAGAGAATAAAATCATGGCATTTGCAGTTAAATGGATCGAGTTGGAGAATATAATGCTAAGTGAAGTGAGCCAATCCCAAAAACCAAAGGCCCAATGTTTTCTTTGATATGAGGATGCTGACTCATAATGGCGATGGGGGTGGGGGAGCATGGGAGGAATGGAGGAACTTTAGATAAGGCAAAGGGGAGGGAGGGGAGGAAAAGAGGAAAGGGGTAGGAATGATGGTGGAATGAGTTAGATATCATTACCCTAAGTACATGTATGAAGACATGAATGGAGTGAAAATACTATGTGTACAATCAGTGACTTTAAAAATTTTGCTCTATACATGTAATATGAAATGAATTGCATTCTGCCACCATGTATAACAAATTAGAATAAATAAATAATTTAATAAAAAAATTCAAGAAGCAACTTGAAGAGTTAGGGAAATAAATGTATATGACTATATGCCGTTCTTCTAATTAAAAACCAAGAAAGAAAGAAAGAAGCTGAAAGCCAACTATTCCTCATTCATTATGCCTCATCTACAAGGCACACTTTTCTCCCTACCTCCACTTATCCTGTAACCCTTTTTTTCTTCAGTAACCATCTCCAAAGTTTTTTCTGAACTTTCTGGTTAGAGGATCATGCTTTTAGCTCCACATAGTACTTTAGTTGCAGTTTTCTTCTGACCTCATTCATTCTCTACAAGTCCTTGTGTGCTTTATCTTTTCCTCTTGAGGGTGTGCATGATGACAGCAGGAAACTGGCTTTACTTATTTTGTACTTCTACTGTGTTCTAGTACCTGCCTATTAGGCATGTAGAAGATGCTGAACCAGTACTTAACAAAATTAATAAAAGTATCATATCTTTGTATGTCATTTATCATCATAAAGATTCACACAGCCAGTACCTTCCCTAAGAATGACTTTGGCCTGTGTCCTGTGGCAGAAGGTAAGGAACTGTCCTCACACTTTCCTTCACCCTCCCAGACAAAGGCAAGTGCTGACAGGTAGAAATCTCTTCTTTTTGCAAGTATAAATCTGTGATTGTCATACCTATTTTGAGAGGTTTCTAACCACTATTTAATTATGAGCTTTAAGAATCCTGACCTTACATCTATGGCACTCCCAAACAATTTCCTTCATGATCACTTGCAGACTCATTCACTCACAGGCCTCTAGTCCACGTACCTTGTACATAATGCCCATGCAAGCTCTCTCGGAAGATAGTAAAATTGTCCAAGTGTCAGCCTGCCCATGGAACCTTACTCTTTTATCTCCTGGACAGTAGAAATCCACTCCCTGGAGGTAGGAATGAGGAGAGCAAGTAGTGTTGAGGACTTTGGTTTCCAGTTCCATTTCTGGCATGGAACTGTGGGAACTTAGGCAATTAGTTAAACTCTAAGCCTCTGTTTCTTCATTTGTGATATGGTAAGAATTCAGTTTATTAATGTAGATCCCCAAACCCTTATCAACAATTTCAAATTCCAGAAATCTCTCAAAACAGAATCTTTTTTAAATAACTTGTTTGATGTTAAAACCTGACCTGATGTGAACTTGGTTGGCTGCAAAACCTTATTTGAACTGTTGTGGGGATATTTATAGTCTTCACTTAATCCCCTTAATGAGAAAATGCGTATTTTTGGCTGAAGAAATACAAATGTGTTTGATTACCGGATGCTATGCCAGTTGGGGATGATTTCTAATTGATGATACATGCTTTGTACTGGCTTTCCAAAATCTGAACAATTCTGCATCTGAGAAGCATACAACCCCACAGGTTCTAGATCAGGAATTGGGACACTATTCCTACTTATTAGGTTTCCTGGTGGGGGGGGGGGGTAGTAAATGAGATAACAACTATGTAGTGTATAATGTATGTAAAATGTAATCATTCTCTTCCTTTCCCTTTTCTCCACCTCCATCATTATAAAATTCCAGAAAGATCAGATTCAAAATGCAAAGTATATTTTAATCAGTGAAAGGCACAAAGTCAGCAAAATTTCATTTATTCATCCCTCAACTTCCTCTGAGAGCCCCTCTCTACTTTCAGTGTTTCTTAGTCCTCAATCCTGTGACTATGCAACTTTTTTCTCTTTATTTACAACTGAGTTATAATAAATCAAGTATTTTTTGAACATCTTAAAACCCCAAGAAAGACTCTAATCATAAACTAAAAGAAGCAGCTTATTATGCCAGGGCTTTATGCCTTCACAGTCATTTCCTTAGCACATAACCTTGGGTTGGCACATCATCTCACAGAGTCCCAGTTACCTCATCATCAAAATTGAGATAATGTCTGACAACTGACAAAGGCAGGTGGCTGAATGAGGTCATCTCCTGAGGTCACTTCTGGCTCTCAAATGTGTCCCTTTGTGGGTCCTCAAGAGACTTGATGTTTCCAAAGCCTTTGGACTACAGTGTTTGGGCCACCCCCTGCTTCATTGGTGGGCCTATTTTGGCCATATGGAGTAAGAGGAAGATTCCTCTGTGAACTAAGAGGGTATGAAATAGATGATAGAGAAGAGGAGACAATAATGAAGAACGGCTCGAGTGTGTTCACATGAACTGAGTGAGCAGTGGGCCAATTATATGTCATTGAACCACAGAGTGTACCACCTGTGGTTCAGAGCTCAAGATGAGTTTCCACATGTGTAGGGACAAGAAAAGTGTCCCTAGGGTTTTCTTAGGTGAAGGAAAGTGCAGAGGCATGCCCAGTTGCTGCTGAGGTAGATAATTTTGCTCTCAGGCTAAGTGAGAGCCCTTTTGGGATCAGAAACATGAACTCAACTCTATACTGTACCTCATAATACTGTACAGCTATAAGCATGGCTTTTAACCACACTCACCCTGAATTCTCATGTATGGAAAATGGTGGCCATAAATACTCTTTCCTGGGATTGTTTTGAGAACTCATTCAGCTAATGAATGGAAAATGTGGTGTTCCGTGCCTGTCACATGATTGTTCAATAAAGACTGGCTGTTTAATCCTGACAGAAATGTAAGGAGTTCTGAAGGACAATGGAAGATGCTTTTTGTGTGAGAAGAAAAGAACGTGTTTCCAGGAAAAGATACACTTGGGCTTTACCATTTGTTCTTTTGGACAAGGAATTGGGCAGGAGAAAATAAAAACAGTTTCTCTTTGTTCTCTAGTATGGGGTCATGGTTGGAAGCTGAAACATGTTGTTTGGAATAACCTGCCACTAGTATTTATAGTGGCTGAGGAATGGCATGGAAGAATAGATGGGTCTTAGAAGGGTTCAGAAATGTTTCAGAGAAATTCCCATTGAATAGTCTCTATGTAAACATCTGATTTTTAACTATAATTTTCTGCCTGTTTGATCTGTACCCAGATATGTTATTGAGAGGGGTAGCATGATAAAACAAAAGGAATATGAGATTTTATACTAAAAACACTGTCTGAAAGACTAGACTCCTATGTTCCATGTAGTCAATTAGGAAATGTAATAAAAATTCAATAATAAGGAAAAAACAACTTAAAAAATTAACAAATAACGTTGAAGGTTATAGTAAATAACCAAATAGTAGATGATCAAAAAATTGTCATCTATGTTAATATTCCTCAGATCTTGAGGTTGTTCTTCCTTTTGACCTTTGCTCTTGGTTCCTAGTCTTGAACCACTTTTTCTGTAAATCTTCCCTAAATTTCTTCTCTTCACTTCACTTAGTTTCCCTTGCCAGTCTGCTTCCAAATACCTTTTTTTGACTGATACATACATGTCCTCTCACAATTCTCTAATTATTCTTAAATTTGTTTTTCTTCCCAACTATTTTTTTTGCTCTCTGACATTGTAGATTATGCTTGCATTTCTGTTCTTTGCTGTCCCCACTAGAGTGCAAATCGATGAAAGGTGGGGTGGGATTTAGCAGCTCCTAGAATCAGGTCTGGAATACAGTAGGTCCTTAGTAGTAAATTATTGAACAGATAAATGAGCAAGCAAAGGGGTGAAAAAAAATAAATGATTGAAATCGCTAAGAAAAAAAAATAGCCCAACTGAGAAATCTGTAAAAGAATTTATACAGGTGATATAAGAGGACAACCTACATGGCCAATAAGCATGAAAAACTGCTCAGCTTCACAAGAAATGGAGAAATCCCAATTAAACAGTGTGATATTAGCTCCTGTTAGGTTTTTAAAAAAATAAAATAAAATTTGGAGAATGTATGTGTGTGTATATACATATGTACACATATATATGTATATATACAACTTGCCTATGCTGCTGAAAGCAATATAAATTTGTTGACTAAAATGGCAATAACTAATGAAACTTGTATTTGTTCATCTTTTATGAATTGATGCTGTCTCTTCCAGAGAAACTTATGGCCATGCTGGCCTATGTAGCAATGTTCATAATAATGCACAGTCAGAACCACCCAAATGCCCATTGGCAGGAGAAAGGATAAATTAATCATAGGGTCATCAGATGATACTGTACTATTAAATGATTTAATGTTGAGTGACAATGCCAGTCTAGCATGGAGTATGATCTCTCTATAAATTAAAATCTACAAATAATTCTACATATTATTTATAAATAAAACAAGTACTTGACCTATCTTAATTATATTGGTTTTCTAGGGGAAAATGGTAACAGCATTAGGGGGAAAAAATATAGGATAATTGTTTCTCTGTAATTTTAATATGTCCTTAATAGTGACATTTCAAGTAAAAATGATAGTTGTAAAAATGTTGATTTCAGGTGCTGAGAATATAACTACTTAGGTATCCGTTTGGTCCTGGGGATTAAACGCGGGGGTGTAATAACACTGAGCTACATCCCAACCCTTTCTATTTTATTTTGAAACAGGACCTTGCTAAGTTGCTGAAGCTGGCCTCAAGCTTGTGATCTTCCTGCCTCAGCCTCCCCAATAGCTGGATTATAGAAGTGCATCACCACACCCATCTTGTATTTCGTTTTGTTTCCCCAAATTAAAAAGTATTAACAAAAATGGGCACCAAACTTATTGGTACTGTGCCCAAGACATGTTGCTGTGTCTTAAGAATTAGGCAGTCTGCTTCATCTACTTCAGGTTGTTGTAGATATTAAATGAGATAACACACATTAAGTGCTTTTAAACTGTAGAGCAATGTATTATTATTAATGTTAGTTTTATAGCTATCATCAATTCTCCTCTAATGAGAGCTAAATGGAACAGCAATTTGCAAACTGTACCTTATGGAACTCCGAGGACCTTCCTGGAACACCAAGATCTCTCTATGAAGCCTCTTGGGCACTGTGTGGAGAAATGAGGAGTTAGGATTTCAAGATTCAGAGCCCAATTCCGTTTGAAAGTCTTCAATTTTTATCTGTTTTTACATTGGGATTCAAAATAAGTGTTCCTTCAAAAAAAATGTATATATCTCTATAGTATATATCTCTATAACAATTCAAAATCTGTGCATCTGTGTTTTACCTGACTGGTGAGGAATTAGGCATCTATTATGACTGGTTCTGCCTTTCTGCCTTGCCCTCTATCCCCTCAGGTCATGAAAGTTTCTAGGGGTCTTTTGCAGAGCGGGACATTGCTAGAGAACCCTGTGGTGTAAAGTGTCCACAGTAATTGCTGGTATGTTTGCATACTAGTTAATGTGAGCCTGCAATGGTTCAGTGGACCCTGAAACACCTGTGGCACAAGACACGCACAGCACTGATACAGACCCATGTTCCCTCACATTTTCTTTTGTTTTATTTATACAGAGAGGCCTCTCTTTTTAATCATCAACAATTTTCAGTGCCTAGCACTGAACAGTGGCACACACTTGTAATCCCAGGGATTCAGGATGCTGTGGCAGGAAGATCACAAGTTCAAGGCCAGTGTCAGCAACTTAAAAGAGGTCCTAAGCAAACTTCATGAGACCCTGTCTTAAAATAAAAAAATAAAAAGGATCCAGAATGTGGCTCAGTTGTTAAACACTCCTGAGTTCAATCCCTGCCTGCCCCCCCAAAATTTGGTGATCTCACCAATCTGACACCCCCGTATCTAACTACTCAGCAAGTCTCTTATGTCATTTGATTAAGGAACTGCAAAGACCTGTGTAATCATTAAGCCCCACACTGGCTCATGCTGTAGGCCTTGTTCCCACGCGGGTGGCCCACTGGGCCATTGTTCACCTGTATGAGGCCTGTGATGTCTTCTTCAAATGAGGTGATACACAGTAGGGGGAATGCACTGGTGGAGTTAAAAGAGTTGTTCAAGCCTCAACTTACATTGTGACACATTACCAGATCATACTACTTATACTAAATGCTACAATAATATATTTATTATAAATCCTATAATTACCTTGTGAATGCTGCAATTATATGGGATTTTGTATGTGTTAAGTATGTTTTGTTTTGCTTAAATGTAAATATTTAAAATGCCATAATTTGTGAAACCCCATTTTAGCTTTTCTTTAAAAAATAAAGAAATATATATATTAAAAAATAATATAAATATATATATATTTAAAATATATATATATTAAAAAATAATATATCTTGTGAGAAGAAGAAAAGTTACCACCGGACTCTTGCAATTTCTCCATGTCTCTGCATCCAAAGGGATTAGATCTCTTAACATGGTCTTTGCTTCTGTTATCAGCTTCCACTGGTCTGCCCAGGCACCTCACCCACTGCAGCTGCAGCCTGGCCCTCATCTTGTCAGTGAGATCTTCCTTCCACTACCAAAGGGACACTCAGTCCAGTTCTGGCTCCAGGAATCTGTCCCTTGATGCAAGACAAATCAGGGTGCTTTACAGCTCTTCCCAGACTGTGCCGGCCCCAATGATTAAGTTGTGGCCAAATGACACAGCAAGGTCCAACCTAATGATTTAGCTGATAGGAAGAGGCCAGGGGAGTCGTTGTGATGGAGTGGCCCAGTGCTGTGAGAAAGACTCAATATGTTTCAGCTAATCTGAAAAGAGTCGCCAAGGTGCAGACGTTTTTGTGCTCTGCCAGATATACATCTTGGGCTGAGTAGTTTTAGACTCTTAAAATGAGATCCAAAAGCTGACATAAATTTTAGACTGTATACAATCCAAAATGGTACAAAACAACAAACTTGTTCTGAACTCCCTCCCTCCTCAGTCCCCTCTTGACTGCCCGTAAGCTGTGGCTCCATCTTTATCTTGCACATTCACTGTGACTTTCTCTTTTTAATTGGCAGGGTCATAAGTGCATTTCTGGTGGAGAATCGCTCTTTACCCTACTTATTTGAAATATATTTGAGACCAGTATTTAGAGTAGCATAACTATACACACTCTGTAACTGGATAGGAAAAAGTTCTGGAGCTCAATTTGGAAGAAAGCATTTGAAAATAAAACAAAGGATATTTTCAGAGACTAAAGTTCCTGGAATTTATTCAAGTGGCCACCACGGCCATTGGCCTCGAGAGTGCCAATTACAGATGCTCTGCTGTGGGATCAGAGAATTCTTGAGTTCAGAGCAGCACATTAAGTCAAAGGGTAAGTCTTTGAATTCTGTAGTGAATTTGATTAACCATTTACTATCACAGACATTCCAAAACTATCACTAATCTCTAATCCAGATTTAAGACAGTGAAATATCTGATGCTTGAGAACCACTTTGTGGTTGGGATGGTTTCCTGAAAAAGCATCGCAGAAAGTATTCTGTTAAATACTTTTACTTAACAGCTGTGGTTTAGGCATATTTAGAGTTCTGTAAGCCTCACTGGATAATAATCACATGAACCACACATATTAAAGTTTTGTAAGACATTGTTTAAGAAGGCAGTAAAAATTGCCCAAGTGTGGGTTAAATTATGAAAATATGGGGTCTCAAAAGTGGGCATCTTCTGGGCATGGTGGCACACTCCTGTAACCCCAGCAACTAGAGGGGCTGAGATAGGAAGATTGCAAGTTCAGAAGCCAGCCTCAGTACTTTAGCGAGTCCCTAAGCAACTTCACAAGACCCAGTCTCAAAATATAATAAATAGATAGATACAAAGGGGTCAACTTTCTGAAACAGACCCTTGTCTAGGGCCACATTAAAAACAAAAATCACGTGCTTCGATACACATATACACACACAGCATTTTTTTTTTTCCTAATACAAGAAAAACACTGAACAGAATATGTAATGTTGCTTGTCCTGGAAGTTTTAACATATGCAAAGCCTGGCGATCATTAACCTTAAAAAGATAGTATTTATTCAAGTTGTTTTAGTCAACTTTTTGTCTGCTATGACTAAAAGACCCAACCAGAACAACTGTAGAGGAGGAAAAGTTTATTGGGGGTTTACAGTTTCAGAGGTTTCTGTCCATAGAAGGTTGGCTCCATTCCCTGGGACTCGAGGTGAGGCAGAACACCATGGCAGAAGAGTGCGGCAGAGGGAAGTGGCTCACATGATGATCAGGAAACAGAGAGAGAGGTCTCTACTCTCCAGATGCAAAATATATACCCCAAAGCCATGCCCCAATTCCCACCTCCTCCAGCCATACCCAATCACTTCAATTACCACTCAATTAATCCCTATCAGGGAACTAATTCACTGATTGGGTTAAGACTCATAACCCAATCATTTCTCCTCTGAACCTTCTTGCATCGTCTCCCAAGTGAGATTTTGGGGGACACCTCACATCCAAACCATAACACAAGTAAATAAGTCATATCTCATTGTGTATTTTCTGAATCCTTACTGGACACTGTGCTAGGTTTTAAAGGAGAAGCAACTTCATATATGACAAATTCTGTCCTCCTGGAAGCACATCCTAAAGGTAAAACAACCAGAGCATTTAAAAAAAAAATACTGAGTATTAATGTTAAAAATTCTTGATGCTTGGAAAAAAATAACTCATATTTAAAATTCAATTAATCACTGGGCCAAAAAGTGTTCTACTTGTTCAACAGCTTGACAAACAGTGTGTGTAATTTTGTGTCATCAAAATAAATTAAAGAGTATAACACATTGGGGGCCTTAAACTCAGGAAGAGACACAGCACAAAAAGGTGAGGACAGAAGCAAATTTTGCCAGTCATGGTGGCACATACAGGTAATCCCTGCTGTTCTAGAGGCAGAGGCAGGAAGATTGTAAGTTCAAAGCCCACTTCAGCAAAAGCAAGATGCTAAGCAACTCAGTGAGACCCTGTCTCTAAATAAAATTCAAAATACGGTTTGGGATGTGGCTCAGTGCTTGAGTACCCGAGTTCAATCCCTGGTAGTGCCCCCCACCAAAAAAAAGAAGCAGTAAATTTAATTTATAGAACTATTAAAATATTTTAATGTAACAGAAAATAAATAGGTAAATCTTACAAAATATGTACTTGAAAATGAAATAATCTTAATAAAAAGATTTTTAAAGACAACTCATAATTTATAAAATATTTATTCTACAAAACAAAGTTTGGAAAATAAGCTAAAACACTAAAAAGAAACATTTATAAAACAGAAAGAGTTAGTCACAAAATTCATTCTGAAGAAGTTATTTAAAAACCCCAGGTCATAGAAATTACTTTAACATGGCAATCTTTGATTTGATTAAACATTTACTTATTTTACAATAACCCTAAAGTGACCCTTACATTAATCAGTTAGGCGCTATTACTCCTCCCTTTGGACTACCTTATGAAATCACTCTACCTTGGGCATCTCTCTGCCTCCACCCTGATAGACCCTCATCTGAGTCTCAGTGAGATGACTGGTGCAACAGGGATGGTCTTTTTGTCACCTCTCACAGATAACACGGCCCTGAGTTCCTACATTGCTACTAGTAATCACGTCCTTTGCTGATCATCAGCTGGACTCCTTATACCTAACAGAGCAAGTCTGAACTTTACTTTGCTTTCAGTTTCCTCAGAAATCACCTTTACCAACCCAACTTTATTTTCCATACCTCCCAACTACAAACCCTCAGGCTCATAAGATTGGCATCTAAATGGCATCCAAGTCACTTTATTCATTTCCCACCCCACTTTTCGGACTTCTCTGCATCCCTCATCACTGAGGCCATCTCTTTTCCACTGTACGCTCACACAAATACATCAAGCTTCA
This sequence comes from Marmota flaviventris, assembly GCF_047511675.1. NCBI lineage: Eukaryota > Metazoa > Chordata > Mammalia > Rodentia > Sciuridae > Marmota > Marmota flaviventris. The sequence continues at coordinate 95,391,239 of NC_092499.1, forward strand.
TGACAAAACCTGAAGCATCAGGTTCTTCTTCTCACTAGATTTTCATTTTCTACAAAGTATACTGTTATGAAACTACTGTCATTTCAAAGGATTCAGATGTCTAGGTTTCAAGAACTTGAGCTTTTGTGTCAGCAAACTGGGTTTAGATTCTGTTCCGCAAATGGCTTATTGTGAGATTCTAAAAAAGTGACTTTTTAAATCTGTGAAGATGAGAAGAATAATAGTACTTATCTAGGTGAGCTTCTGTTAATTAGTATGATGGGATGCTGTACAATAGTAGTAGTTAATCATCTTAGTCATTAAGCAAGAAACTGTTGAATTTTGAGCTCATCTGAGACTTGGTGTACTTAAGCCTTGGTTCTTCTAAAATTAAAAGGTACGTTTAAGCTAGCTGCTCTGATGCCTCCATCCTGGTGATACCCCAGTTCATGAATCATTTCTCTTATTGGATTGAAACCAATGTGGAACATTGATCCAAAATCCTAAACGTATCAATTGAAAGAACTCCCTCTGGGACTAGAACGCTTGCATAGCATGCACAGGGTCCTGGGTTGGATCCCCAGCACTGGAAAAAAAGAAAGAAAGAAACAACACTCTATCATTACTCTTCCCCCACCCAAATAGAAACAAGTTTTCCCTCTAAAGTCCAGAAAATTATCAACAAGATTATAGAGGGGTGTTGCATGAACAGGTAAAATACTTCTACTTGTCCACTTTCTTTGAGACCAACTCAAAAACAAAATTGGCAAATACAAAAATATATTCATGACGAGAATATTTCTAAAGAGGAATTATCTTTTGAAAGCAAAGTATTCCTATGCAAAGACATGAAATAATTTACTATAATCTTAACCTAAAATTATTTGTACCATAATTTCATACTATTTTCTAATATTATTATTCCTTCATATGGTATATTTAAATAAAACAATTATTTAAAAATATCTGTTTTGTTGGACAGAGACATATCTCATTCCCAGGTCTCTGGTTTCTCCACACTACTAAGAATAGTCGATATTCAGACATTAGCTTTTATTTGGTCTTATTGGTCCTGGTTCAAGTTGTAAAAGCCAAAGAATTCTCAGCTTCTTGGCAAGCAAACGCTGACATTACAAATGTGATGCTGCACTGTTTACGGAAGGAGAGGGCTTTCCGATGGTGGGTCTGCTGGGCTATACCTATGAAGAGAAACCAGATCTGGAGATCAGATCACCGAACTGCTGGAAACAAGGGTACTGCAGACACAATTGTCATTCCACTCATTGAAACAAATTAATCGTATCAATTATGTAGTAATCTATTCTACTCTCTCTTGGTTCTTTTTAGGGTTCTGAAAGAGGATCATAGTATACACAGCTTTCTTCCATCATGTAGTCTTTCTGAAACAAAGGAGGATATTGTAAAGCAGCCGGGCAGGGAGAAGGTGGAAGCAAGGTCAACAAGAGACTCAATACAACTTCGCTAAGGTCACATTAAAGCCCCAAAGTGGGATGGGCTAAGGGGCGAAGGCTGGGTACAGGAAAGTACAGCTGGAGTGGACAGGGAGTCAGTGCTCTGGTACAATGGGTTTTGCAGTAGTAGCATCCAGAAGATTACTCTTAGAGAAATCACTAAAGCGTCATGGCACCTTACCTTTGCAGGTGTAGAAGTTAGATGAGGGATGTGCAGCTTTAAAAAATAACAGAAACGAACCTACTGCAGGTGTTCTATGCATATTATCTAAATAAATATGGACCATTTTTCTGCCTACAATTTCCACCTTACAGAAAACTCTGCATTTATCCAGATGAAATATTCCCATCACAAAAAAAAAATTATGTGATAAAATGACTCTTTAATGATATCCTTCTAAACTGAAATTTTCTGATAGTATTACTAATTAACCATAATTTATTTTTTAAGAAACTTTTCAGGAACCAATTTATTGCCTGTAGTTATATTTACCTAAAGTCCACCTCATGTTATGTTTAGAATCTAATGTGGATGCACCCTTTAAAATGCACAGCAATGAAGATATAGAGCTAAATTAAAGAGAAACTCAGATGACTTGTTAACACTACAGTCCAAATGCACCTGACCTCAGAACATCTTTCTATCACAGGTAACGATGGCCAGGGATCCAGCACCAGGGAATGAGAGCTAATGCAGAACCAGGCACCAAAGCAAGCCCTTTTTTTGTGGCGGGGGGGGGGGGGGGGGGGAGCTTTAGACCTAAATGAAGACACTGATGGTCGAACACAGTGGGAAGTAGAGAGACTGGTCTGACCAGCTCCCCATCTATGATAATATCCCCAAATTTGGGCTTTCTGATAACCCTGAATGACCCCAAACATTCAGTGTCCTGGTTTAAGCTTACCCCAGCAGAAGTAGTTATTCAGCTGCTGTAAATAATCATCCTGTTCCCAGGTCAGCAGTCATTGAGGCATTTATTCTAGAAAATCTAGGTTTGAATTAGAGGACTATTAAGGCCTCTTACAGTCCTGTAGTTCTAAGATTTCTTTGATTCAAATGTCTGCTCCTCGGACTTGAACGAGGCACTAGTAGAATACTTTCAGGCTGGACTTTCTCTTGGCTTGGTAAAGACTAATCCTCTTTGATATTCTGTGTTCAGATCATGTCATTCTCACCTTTTCTTCATTGCTTATCAAACCAGAACAAAATGAGTCCCATGCAGTTTTCAGATCAGAGCAGTTATATGTTCCCTTTTGTTCCTGAGCTCTTGTTGCCTGTGCTAGTATCTCACGTGCATGTATGTTATGTACCTACAAAAATATATCTTGCTACTTATACACATGTGGAATGCTTGCTGTCAGCTACAAAAGAAACCTGCTGTGGGCCACAACATTGTGTTTCTGTTTATGCTTTTATTACCCAAAGAAGGATTTTTTGTTTGAGTAAGAATTTGTGCTTTAATTATAAATATTAGTAAGTGAAAAATGATTGCATTTCACAAACATATTTTATATTTCACAATCTTTATAGGAGAAATCCTGGCTCATAAGATATAATATTTGCTTGCATAATTTTTTCTCCTTCTCCCCAATACTTTGGCTTCAACAGTGATAATGAAGAAAGTTATGCAGGCATGTGGGATCCTCCTGGCAGTCCTCGTTAATCTTTGCTTTCCACGTCCTTGTTTACGAGAAGACAAAGTTAAAGTGCATCTGGACTTTCTCAAATTTTCTACAGCAATGTTTCACATTTCTGAAGAAGTCACTTTCACTAAAAGATGGCAGGGAAGGCACATGGCTGCATGAGTGTTTCTGAGAAAAAGACAGAGGTAATTTGCAAGTGACAGGAGGCTGGCGTCTGGAGTGTTTAGGATATGTTAAAGCTGAGGCATAAGCATCTCTAATTCAGAGGAAAAGGCCAGCGGGTTGCTGTAGAATTACCTCCCTCGCTCATGGGGTTGAAGGTGCCCTGGGGAAAGTGTCTCATGCCTTCCCGTGCATGGAGCGTGGGGGGAGCAGGCAGGGAGGAGTGTGAGAGGGAACTGGACAGTGATTGAGGAATGGTAGCTAAAATTAGTTCTTGCTTCCCCTCCCTTACCATTAGCAGACAGTCTGCCTCTCCAGCTGGCTTCTCTTGAAGTCAAAAAGTTAACCTTTTCTCTGCCTTGGCAAGGACACAGCCTGTTCTACTCTTGCCTGTCACTATAGTTAAGACTTTTAAAAACGTGAAAGGGAAGAAAAGTGTAAAAATTGTCTTATTGATTTTTTTTTTCAGGGTGGGTGTAAAGAAGAAAATGCAAGTGCCAAATATATAAATGTAGTACTTTCATGTTTAATGCATCAATAATAGCTAAATTTATGAAGTCGGGTATAGATTGTAGCAGTGTTTTAAGCACTTTGTGTGTGTTATATTATTTGTTCATCCAAGTAACCCTTTAAGCTAGATGTTATGTTGGTCCCTAATTTGCAAACGAAGAAAGCCACAGAGGTAACCTGCTCATAGTTTCCTAACTAATAAATAGTGAGACAAGATGCCTATGACTCCAGATCCTAAGACTTTAACTATTTATTTTTGGCATTACAATCCTTGTTACACATATAGAGCACAATTTTTCATATCTCTGTATATAAAGTATGTTCACATCAATTTATGCCATTATACATGTATTTTTTGCATTATAGTTCTTGTACACATATATACCACAATTTTTCATATCACTATTTGTATATAAGGTATATTGACACCCAATTCAAGTCTTCATACATGTACTTTGTATAATGATGACCATCACATTCCACCATCCCCGCTAATCTGTTACAATTGAAACATCTCAATTAAGGAAATGAGACATTGATTGGGTATGGAAAAGTAAAACCACATTGCATAAAGTGCGTGCTCAGTAAATGACTGTTAGATAAAGGTTACCCTTGTTCTTATTATAAGCAAAATCACTTTTATCCTCTGGTTTTCTCTTATTGCTTCTTCTTCAGATTGTGTGTGTGTGTTTATATTCACTAAAATTTAAATGACCTAAATTAAATTGAATGTAGATGATCTATGCATCATAGAAACTTAATTTACAGGGAATATTCAACATAAAATAACTGTTCTACATCTTTACCACAGGTGAAATTAAGGATATTTCTCAAAATGCCATCTAAAAAGTATAACAAACTTGTCAGTTAAAAACAGAGAAATACCAGGTTCTAGCCCCTAAAATAAAGAATGCAAATAAGAAAATATATCCTATCTGGAACCCAGTTATGGTTTAGATATTAAATGTCCCCCAAAAGCTCATGTGTAAAACAGTTCAAGAAATTTTAGAGGTAATTTGATTAGGTTATGAGCATGTTAACCTGATCAGTGAATTAATCCCCTGATGGGGATTAAATAGGTGGTAACTGTAAGGTGTTACTGGAGGAGGTGGGTCCCTGGGGACGTGCCTTTCGGTATATATTTGTCCTTGTTGAACGAAGCTCTTTTTCTTTGCTTCCTGGTGCCATGTCCCCAGCAGCTTTCTTCCACCTCACACTTCTGCCATGATATTCTGCCTCATCTCAGGCTCCAAGGAATGGAGTTGGCCATCTATGGACTGAGATTTCTAAAACCATGAGCCCCAAAATAAACTTTTCCTCCTCCAATGTGTTCTTCTTGTCAGGTATTTTGGTCACAGTGGAAAAAAAGCTGACTAAAACAGACCCCATTTTTTTTCCTTTCCAAAATATTCTACCTGCTGTGTTCTGAGAGAATCCTACTGGTCAGAACATGACATGAATCTGGGGCAGATGTTTTCCCTGGGGTGTGAGATGAGGCACCTGGGACACTTGCTCAGGATAGATCCCAGGCCTTAACTCTCAGATTCAGACTCTGTAGTTTTAGATTGGGGACCCTGAAATCTGAGTACTTAAGGAGCACCAACTTTTGAGTATAGTCAGTCTAGTTAAGTGAGCAAGTTTGTGTGTTAAAAACTGCTTCTGTTTCCTATTCGAAGCCTGGAAGGCAGACCCCTGTTCTTGGCTTCATAAAACCATATGCATCATATTGCTTGTATTAAATAAAATTTTCACTGCATTCATTTTGCTTGGTAAGTGGCATGTGACTACAGCACATGGTAATTACATGTTCCTGAAGACTACTTGGTAATTTGCACTTAATAAGACCAAAAATAATTACCCTGTACTCCAATCTAGAAAACATAAATAATCGTAAATATATGGTACTCACCATGTAATTACTTTGCCACTCCACTCAACTCTCCATAAGACGAGCAGTTACTGAGGAAGTAGACTCATAACAAAATATTCCCTATTTTGCTTGATAAACTAAAGCGACTCAACCACAACGTTTGCATTTTCAGGCACATTTTCTTAAGCTCAGAATTTAAATCAGAGGAAATCTAGAGGAAAGAGCCTTTCTTAGCTCTTTGGGGGACTTTCTGATTTGACCTTTTACTTAGTAGTACTAGAAAATTTCCCTGAAATTTAAACAATTTTCAAACCCTTTAGGAATATGACATAACCCACCTGTCTAGGATGACCTTTCAAAGCCACTTCTAATTCTGTTCTCTGACTTAGTAGAGTGATTAAATTTTAGGTCTGAAACACAAATATATGGACAGGACGGACAGAAGCTAGAGTTGCCTACACAAGCCTGCCTGCTTACATTTGGACTTGGGCTCTTCTCATTCCCACTGGGATGAGCTCCAGGAGCCTTTCCGCATATTATGGGGCTGTTTGTAGGGTTTCCAGATCCTTCCCATAGCCATAGTTCTGCACTAACTCTGCAAAACAATCCATAATTAGAGCAACATATTTGTAATGGATCATGTATTTCCAAGACAAGCAACGCAGAAGGTCCTACTTTTCCTTTTTGCATTTTTCTTAACAGAATATGACACCGTAATGTAGCAGTGTTGGAACTTTTCTCATTCTATTACCCCACCCCCGCCACCAACATCACCAAAAGCAGCCACTATATGGATGAGGATCCTTGTGTCCTTTGAAAGAGTATCACTGATGTTGGGGGAGCTAGATGTCCAAGAAAAATCCATACATTCACTGAATCAACAAACAATGACAGAAAGCCAACTCTGCTCCCAGATGTTTAGATGCTGGGAACATAACAACGAAGAAGACAGAAAAGTTCCTTGATCTTGTGGAGTTTAAATTCTAGTGAATGAAGCAGACAAATGCTATCAGATTTCCTACAAAGCTTGCTTTGAAAACATGAATGTGTTTCCGTGCAACTGTCCTATTAGGGAACAGTGTCAGCGCAATGTGAATTTCACGTTTGCCTGTGGATGATTTTATCCAGGCGAAGCATTGCAAAGCGGAAAACTGCTCCCAGCAGAACCTGATCACATGGTATATGTGAAGTGGATGTTGTACACACTCTCAGAACCCACTGGCTATCTCAGTGTTCCATGTGCCTCATGAGCCACATCCATCCACATTATCATCACTGTTCATCTAATTGCATGTGACCTTCCTCCTACCACTTCACAGTCATTCACAAACTGCAAATGCACCTTTCCCAAGTCATCGCGTGTCTTTATCAAGATACAGAGACACATTCATCAGACCATTTATGTATATCTTGACCATTTCCCATGAATAAGTGTGCTACTGGTATTATTGTTTTGGTGGGTTTTTTAAATTATTATGTGTCCCTGATAAAGTTTCTGAGTGTTGGATCCCCAACTTAATTTTCCTCATAAGTCCCATCATTTATATTGTGCAATTTGATATAATGCAGTAACTTTTGAGAATACATATGTCTCATTATAGCAGAACTATTTGTTAACAAACTACCAAACAAGATAATTCCAAATAATGGTAAGTAGTTCGAAAAATTAAACCAAGGGAGGTGGTTGAGAGTGCCTGAATGGGATGAAGGGGCAGTATGTCCATGCTCTGAGTGCTACAGAAATCAGAAAAGGTCCCCTATGCACAGGCACTGGAGCCAGCCATGCACAAACCTGGGGTGAGAGCATTCTGAAGGAGAGAGATGCAAAGTACCCAAGGCAGGAATAAGCTTAGAGAAGGTACAGAGAAGTAGGAATAGTAGCTGGACCCCAAATCATAGGTGCAGACATAAGAGGACATTGTAAGTAATTGGATGTAAGTGTGATAAGAAGCCACTGGAGTATTTTTCTCTACTGATAGAAGAAACCACTTAATTTACAGATGAGTATCTGTGGTTGAGAGAGTTTATGCTTCATACCAAGGTCACATCCACCGGTGAGAGTCCAGGTGTGGAAGATATTTATACATGGAATAGGCAGACACATGCAGCAATTCCTAGATGAGTCCTTCCTTTGAACTCTGGGGAAGATGATATTGATTGGGAAAATTTCCCAGATTGTCCAAAAACAGATTCTGGATCCATTAATTGCTTCCTCAAGCATGATGATATTGGGCAGAAGTCCAGTTTAACTAGGCTGCGTCCAGCATTCTATTTCATTCCACTGGTGAAGGAAAAATAGACCAGAAAAAAATGCCAACTAAGCCATCATAGATGTTAGCAAGATTTGTAAGGCAGCCAGTCATGCTTAGAGCAGCTGCCAGGGCCCAGATCTACCCACTCCTGAGTAGTGCTTTTAAGAAGTCTAACGATGTAGTCAGTGGGTGTAGAGATGGCTCTATGCTCCCTGCTAACTGGCATAAGACACAAGGCATGAGAATTTCTCAATGGTGGATTACAAGGCCCAGCAATGAGCCACAGAAAGGAAGTAGTGGGATTTCTCTTCTTAGATGGATTGATCCTTTTTGTTGTTGTTTGTTTGTTTATTTCATTTCATTTTATTTTTGTTTTGTTTTAATCAAAGCCAGTCATAGGACAAAAGAATCAATTTAAACTGAAAATAGGCTAAATGCCACAGGGTAAATGCCTGGGCAAAAAGCAAGCCTATTTGAGGTTTTGCTCTACACTAAGCAGAAGAGGCAGCTGCCCCTAGGGTGAAATGTGGAGAGTGCATGGTGTGGGTGGCCTGTGTGGGACTGCAGCAGGCAGCCACTGCGTGTAGGGTCCCCACAGCCATAGTTCTCACACTGCTTCTCCTGGGTGCCGCCCTGCCTTCAGCACACCAGGAGCACTCCCAGGACATTCTCTGAAGTCTGGAAAGGACAGGGTGAGGGCTGAGGTGGTGCTGAGCAGGTCTGTGATTCTTAGGCTAAGCGTCCAAGCCCTTCTACCCAATTCTGTCCCTCACCCTCAGCCTGTCAGCTTCTGAGGGCAGAGGCAAGATCCATGTGTGATTCCTTGACTACAGACTTGTTCCCAGCCACATCGTTTCATGTCTGCATAATCCGGAGCCCTTCATTTTTGTGATTCTGCTTGTGCCTTTGCAAAGCTACACCATTTGCCAGAAAATACTGCCAAGCCCTTGGTTCACACATAGTTCCAAGAGGCAAGGTACGGCCTTGTTTGTTGAATCAACACATATTTACTGAGTATCTGATCAGAGCTACCCAGAGTTCTAGATGTCAGGAATTCGTCTATAAATAAGACAGATAGCTCCACTCTTCTGGACCTCCTCCTAGGACCTTCTTTCCTTCGACAGTGTCTTTCAAGGGTGGCCCTGAGACTTCCTCAGAGACCACTGTGGTGCTCAAAGTGTGAGATCAGAACCTAATCCAGATTGTGAAGAAAGAGTTTCCAGGGTGGAACTATGGAATCTGTACTTTTCCCAAGCTTCCCAGGTGATTCATATAAAAACTAAAATTTAAGAATGACAGCTCCAAGGACTGAGTGAGTAGCTAAAGAGGTTCTTCCTCTTCTTTGAAGTCTGGAGCTAGGGTGGAGCTTCTCCTGTTTGTGAGACTCTTCAAGGAGGTTTTCTCTAGGGACTCTGTGCCCAGTAGGTAGACAGTGCTGGAGGTTGTTTGCATCCTAGATTTGTGCACAATCAGAAAGGACTCAACCCAATGGGAGTCTCTAGGAGCCATGGAGATCCTCTGCCAATATAGCTTCCTTTGTGCTCAGACATGTTCCTCTTTTGAAATCAGCCACTCCAAGGTATGGTTCTGCAACACACAGTGACTCCTTATTTCTACCCTGGTGTAAGGATTACAAGGATTCTCTATCCCTGCCATGGTGATAGCCAGCAAAGAGCAGATTCCAATAGAAGTGGGAGGGTACATCCCTGGAGGTGGCTGCAAGATGGCAAGCCAGTCTTTGGGGAAAGGTGAAACTAGGCAGCTGTGACAGCACTGGGGCTTAGGGTATCCAGATGTGGAGGGAAGGAAGAGGAAGAGAATGCAGAGCACACAAGAGGTAGACTTCTTTGCTGATTTGCCTGCAGCCTGATCTGCTTCAGGGTATCTCTTTAGGACACAGGATGAACAAATGCAGTGTCTCCGGTCCTTCTCCCATAGCACATTCTCTGCAACTAGTTCATAGCATGGACCCCTTCTGCCTGGCATTGGAGATTATGATTGTGCCTTTTCCCCACACACAGAAATATCATGCACCCTATCCCTAAACCCCCTGCTCTAGTCTATAAACTTCTTGAGGGCAGAGCAAGGTTCACATATGTGATCCAAATTTGCCACCTCCACACTTCCTAACAAGCCTTCACATGTGAAATGTGCAAATAAATATTTGTCAAAAGAATGAATGAATGCACACTGAGCTGATGGAAATTTATGGAGGTCAGAGTCTGGCTCTGCCTGATTTATTCAGCCCCTGGCATAGCAACCCATGCAAATAGCCATTTAATACTTGTGTTTGATGATCATGAAAGTGATAATAAAACCCTGTAAGGGATGATTGAGGATAAGGCTCTTTATTGTTGGTATCTTTTGTTGTAAGCTTCCTCAAATCTTTTTTAGAAGTAGGCAGAGTATAAATAATAAATGAGTGAGTGGATAAGGCTTTAAACCTCTGGGGACTTTCCAGACTTCCCAGCCCCTCTCACACCCCCAGGGCAAAGCAGCCCTCTGGGGACAGGAGGTGAAGAGAATTTTTTTTTATTCATTCATTCAACAAATAAGTTTTGAAAGCTGGGCCTTGCTTCTCTTAAGCAGTAACCTTGCTCCAGGGCTTCTAGATGGAGTGACTTCTCCAGATCTCTTTCAAGGCTAGGATTCTTGATTGTGCTCAGAAATGTTGGGGATATTGACGAAGCAATTTTGATGAAGTCCTACAAGTGTCAGAGGTTTAGTGAATATATTCGGACAGCGGGTCTCCATCGCCTCTCTGTCTCTCTTAATACACTGGCACCTGGTGAAATTGCTTTAATGCTTTGTTTGGCATCTGTTTATGTCAAGTCAGATCTTCTCCCAACACCCAAACGAAACCTGATGCAACCTCACATAATATAGTAGATGTGTCACCTTGTAGCAAACTCTGAACAAAGGTTCTTCTTGATTTTTAAATGCACCAAAATGAAAAATATGTATGATCGGATTTACTTTTCTGCTTCTGGTAATAGCTAAATTATCCCAGTTGATTAAAATAGGCAATCAATGTCTGCCTGTCAGAGGTGTCTTAACTTGCTATATATACTTTTGGTAAATATCACAACATTATTTTAATCTGTAAATCGGATTTGTCAGGTCTGATTCATTTAAATGGCTCACACGCCCCAAATTCTCTCTGACAGCCCCGATGTGGGAGCCTGTCCTCGACTTGAAAAGGTAATATTGCCTGGGGCTTATTGCTAGCTGAATAGAGGCAAGAATACTGTGCAGCAAGAAATAAAAGAAAGACAGGCCACCTTTTCTATAACAGGTTTCTGCATGCATCCAGCCCCTCCATATCTTCTCACAGAGTACTGACTGAGCTAGGACAGGGCCAAAACTGGTATGCCAATAACACTATTGATAACAATAGCAAAAAGGTATCTATCAGTAACTGTGTGCTACGTGCTGTGCTGAGTAATTTATAAAAATGCATCATTCTATTTAATCCTAATAACAACTTTATAAAGCAAGTACTCTTTTATATTGTAAAAATTTAGAAATGTGCTCATTGTGTCTCTGGCTGCAGCCTGAATTCCTAACCATCAGGCAAATAACTTCTCTACCTTATTATTATGATTAACTGGCTTTTTGAAGGAAGAATGAGGGCACTTGCTTAGGATTATATACCAAGCCAAGAACTCTGTGGCTCCTCCAAATCCTATATACTCACTTCACTCAACCTATTTTTTTCTCTGTTTTCAGCCTTTTTAGATGAGTAACTCTGTTTAGAGATTGAAAAATATTAATGAAAAATCACTTCTAATATTTATTAATTATAAGAACAACATAAAGTGCCTTTTAAATGAATTCTATGCTATTTTTCATGGTGTCTTAGATGTATTTGTGATGTACCCCCGTTTTAGCCTAGAGACAGTGCTTAGCAGACTTGCTATTCAAGGACCTCTTACAAGAAATGACAGGGGCCTATTATGAGATAAGAACCAGGACACTAATTTACAAGACATAGGAAGAATGCTAAGAGAAACCCCAAGAACTTAGAAACCCTAGTCTGGGTTCATGTCCTCTTTGTGCCCTAGGGCCACTGTGGTCAGGCATGGCAATAATCTCACTGAGACTTAATTTGCTTGTTTTTATAAAGGAATGGCATTTTACCTATTTCCCAGATTGGCTGGGAAGACCAAATATAGGCATCTCTGGGACAGCACTTTGTCTGATGTGAAGCAGCTTACAAACGGAAATAAATAAAAGGTGATCATGTTATCCAAATGTCCCAATTCCCCATCCTTACAGATATAAGATTTTACTTCAGAATGGTTAAACCCCTTTCAAACCAACAGCATTTCAAAGTGGAGTTCTGTGAGTAAGGCTGCCCCAATGCCCAGCAGCTGGTTCGTAGTAACAGTGCTTTGTAGAATTAAATGAATTTTCTTCTACAAAAAAAAAAAAAAAAAAAAAAAATCCTGTAGAACAGATGCATTCACAAGCCCCCCAACCCTGTAGCTGTCAATCTGTAACGAAAACTCTGTTTTGCTACTTGTTTTGCGCTAGAAATGTATTTCAGTGCAGGGTGAGATTTTCAAAATGAAATTTGACAGGTTTTGTACAAGATCTGCTTGTGTTTGTGTTCACTCTTTTCTCCCCAGGGTGCCTCCAGTGGGCGGGGAAGGCTGCCAACAGGGTAGGCTGGAGGCTCCAGTCTCCAGGGGATCTGGGTTTGAGGAAAGAGAAGAGAGTGGCTTTGGCATTCCTGGAAAGGCCACCCATCCCTGGGAGGAAGGCTCTTCCTGGTGGCTGAAAGAGCCTCAGGGTACAGAAAAGGAGGAGAGGGAAGAAGGCAAGCCAGCCAGGAGTGGGGAGGCCTGGGAGACAAGACTTCCTCCCACCTGCCTCACAACCGCCCGTCACTTGCTGTCCAGAGTTTCCAAAGCCCATCACCTCACCGTCACTTCCTCTATTTAAGCATTCCCTGTCTCAACTGACCTGACTCCACCCATGTCCACTCATTTGAACCCTCCAGTTCCAGCTGTCAGCGTTTCCACCCTCTTTGAAAAGTAGCATTCATTAGAAAACTAAGAAACCCCGGATCCAATATATCTGCTACAAAAACTGAGTTTGCACATTGCCCAGGTATACATAGCTTTAGCACTTAAGAAAACAGGCACCTGTATGTGTACTCCAGAGCCAGTGTCAGCAAACTTTTTCTTAAAGGGCAAGGTAGCAGATATTTTAAGCTTTGTGGGCCATATGGTCTCTGTCACAACTATTCTGCTCTGTATTTGTAAAGAGTAAGGGCAATTTGAGTAGAGTTGTGTTCCAATAAAACTTTATTTACAAAAACTGGTGGTGGGGTTAAATTTTGCTGACTCTAGAGCAATACAGGCTTCTTTTATTTTAAAATGAAGTACCACTAGGTAAATTTCAGAATGCCGAATCGCCTTTCCCTGCTCCGTTTGCTTGGCAGGTGAGCTTGCTCTTGTAGCTACCTGTGAGTTGAGCTGATGACACTGATTTACTCAGATGATCCATCTGGAAATTCTGGCTGGGAGGATCATGTGTTTGCGCATCATCTACTTCCATAGAAAAACACAGAGGAAAGATAATGGGTGTCTAAGGAAGAACATCCCTGCTGCCTGTGGAAAGACAACTAAGAGGCCTTTTTTCCATGTCTGACAACTTTGGGTGGACTGGTCCACCCAAAGGATCACTCAAAGAACTTCAGCCCTGATCCCAATGATCTACCCTCTGACTGTCCATGATTTTCTCCTACCCTGCCTTTCATGTGGGGGCACCTCCCAAAAGGTGAGGCTCACTTTTCCCAGGGGCCCTTTCCTTTTTGGGGAGGGTGGTGGTGATTAACTCAGATGAAATTCCAGTAAGGCCACTTTTCATCCAGAGAACAGAATTTTCGCCTGTCTTCCCTATCCATCAAAGAGTAGTTTGCCCCCTCCATGAACTTCAGCAGAGTTGACTCCTTGGTATCAACCTTCCAGCTACCCACTCCTGCCTTTCCTCCTCGGTAAGCCATCCTTCTCAAACTTAGTACAGAGTCATTACCCAGGGAGAAGTTCTGAGTGAACACAAGAACTGAAAATACAAATCACAAATCTGAAACTGCACACAGCCTCCTTTGCAGGCATTTGCAGTTGCAGTCGGCTGAAGACTGGCCATCTGGATGTTATCTCAGAGTCTGAGCCTCTGTTGTGGCTCTGTCTATGAAGGAAAAAAAAAAAATGAAGTCCCTGGAAGAGTGGGAGTAGGGATTTAGAATGCAGCTACACGTAGACACAATGAGCATTTCCTAGAGGATTAAGTTTTATGTCTCCAAGTAACAAATGAAGAGCCCAAGAGAGGATTTGACAGCCATGAATTAACACCCCTGGTGCTCACCCAGGGGTAGTTTCTCCCCAAGGAATATTTGAAAGGGTCTGGAGGCATCTTTGCCATCACAATCAGATAGGGAGACACAGGAATGGCCTCTAGTGGGTCGTGGCTAAGGATAGTGTTAAAACACCCAACAAGGCATAAGACAGACCCCATAACAAGGAACTACTTGGCCATATAAATAGTTCTGGGGCTGAGAAACCCTGGAGTAAAGGTCTGTTTTATTCTGCCATTTCTAGGTAGCCCTGAGCCATCAGTGGTTGACTGGTGGATGGTAGGCAGGATGAGTCACTTGAGAGAGCCCTCTGGGCAGGCTTCCTTCAGGGGTGTGGGTGACTGGATAGTAGTGATACCACCTCCCCTACACCCTGGTCCTCCAGGTTGTGGTGGCAGGAAAGGGGAATTGGACAGGAAGCATTTTTGTGGCTTTCTGTCCCATGCTGTGTCAGTTTTTTCTAGCAGTTGTAGGTGAGGGTACATGTCTCCTCCAGGTGCTCTTGGAGGTAGGGGAGCATAGCGAGGAAGAGAGGCTGATTCTGATCCTCTGACAACGCCTTGTCCTACTCCAGTCCCTTCTGGCTTTGAGTTGTGCTTCTATGACTGAGTTTTGGTTTCCTCTTTCAATCTAATTCTATCTGCTTTCTATCTTAAAGATATACTTCAAGTTTCTAGTATGTTCATGTCCTCCTTGGTTTCTCACACATTTTTGATGGATTTCTTCTTACATACCTGTTTCTTTGGTAGTATCAGTGGACTTCAGGGAGGGACATGAGTAGATTTGCAGGCTAAGGCACCTTCCTAGAGCTGCAACTGTGTCCTTACGATTGAATACCATGGGGGCCACAGATGACCTTGAAAGACTGGTGTCAAGAGGGTATGTCCACAGGAAACAGATTGCAGTAGATTGAGGAGATTTGAGTAAAGAAAGGCATTTTTGTTATCTATTGCTAGGGGTCAACATACCCTAAGACTTAGCAGCCTAAACTCTCTACTTATTGTTATTGAGGGCTTCTGGACCTCAACACTGAGTTCAGCTGGGAGGTTCTAGATGGGGTATGGGGGAAATGGGGGAGGAGGAATCTAATAGGAGCTGAATTGTGTCCTTCAAAAAGATGTTGAAGTCCTAACCTTCAATTCCTCAAAATGGGCTCTTATTTAGGAAGGAAGGAAGGGAGGGAGGGAGGAAGGAAGGAAGGAAGGTCTATATAGGTATAATTAGTCGAGATGAGGTCAAACTGGAGCAGGTGATGATCGATAAGGAGACTTTAATCTGAGGCAGCTTTAATCCAAGTAGTGCCAGAGCTGATTGCTGCCACCAGAAGCTAGGAAAACCCAAGAAGAATTCTCCTTGGAATTGAAGAGGGAGCAGGGCCTCACAAGCACCTTGATTTTAGAGTTTCAACCTCCAAAACTGTGATGGACTAAAACCCTGCTTTCATTAAGGTGCCTAATTTGTGGCATTTTGTATTGCAGCCCTAAAAACAAATATAGGATCTCACAGGCAGTTGCAGTCAGATCTTGATTGGGATTGGAATACTGTCTTAATCTGTTCCTGTTGCTGTAATGAAATTCTTTAAACTGGTTAATTCATAAACAGTAGAAATGTATTTCTTATGATTCTTGAGGCAGGAAATCCCAAGCCTCACAACAAGGAATTATCTGGCCTTAGATATCACATAGATTCACTGCCTGGTGAGGTCTTGCCCCAGAGATGGCTCCTTGTTGCTGCACCCTCTCATGGTGGAAGTGACAGAAGGACAAAAGGGACTAACAGACTCCCTCACACCCTTAAACAGGGCTCTCATTCCATTCATGAGTATGGAGCCCTCAGAATCTAATCATTCTAAAGGCCTACCTCTTAAAACTGACATATTAGGGATTAAGTTTTAACATAAACTTTAGAAGGACACAAACATTCAAATTCACAAATTACAATGAATGAATGCATGATTCACAAAAGCCTGTGTTGCATTGTATGTCCTGGGGTCCTCTTCACATGGCAGAACCATTGCCTGGGATATTATTAATACTCAGGACCTAAAAACATACAATGGAGAAAAAAGCAGACTTTTAAACAAATGGTGCTGAGAAAACTGGTTAGCCATATGTAGAAGAGTGAGACTAGATCCTTATCTTTCACCCTGCACAAAAGTCAACTCAAATGGATCAAAGGCCTAAGAATTAGATTAGAATCTATGTACCTATGTAGAAGAAAGCATAGGGTCAATACACCAGCATACAGGCACAGGCAGAGACGACCTCAGTAGGAACTTTATAACTCAGGAAATGAGGCCAAGAGTTAATAAATGGATGATATCAAACTAAAAAGCTTCTGCACAGCAAAGGAAACAATTAGGAATGGGAAAAGAGAATGTAGATAATGGGAGGAAACTTTTGCTAGCTACTCTTCTGACAGAGGATTAATATCCAGAATATAAAAAGAACTCAAAAAAAAAAAAGCTTAACACCAGCACTGGGGTTGTAGCTCAGTGGTAGAATACTTGCCTAGCACGTGTGAGGTGGAGTTCAATCCTCAGCACCACATAAAAATAAAGAAAATAAAGGTTAAAAAAACACTCAATTGGTAAATAGGCAAACTAAAGTAGTTTTTAAACTAACTAAAAACTACTATGAAAATCAGTGTGGAGATTCCTCAAAAGAATAGGAATAGAATCACCCTATGACTCAGTTATATCACTTCATGTTATTTACTCTAAAGAATTAAAGTCATCATACTATAGTGATACATGTGTACCCATGTTAATAGCACCCCGATTCAATAGCCAAACTATAGAACCAGCCTAGGTGTCCACTAATGGATAAAGAAAATGTGGTGTATATTTACACAATGGAGTTCTCAACCATATAGAAGAAGGAAATCCTGTCATTTGCAGGAAAAGGATGGAACTTGAGAACATTAAGTTAATAAGCAAAATAAGTCAAACTCAGAAAGTCAAGGGTCTTATGTTTTCTCTCATAAGTGGAAGCTAGAGAAGAAGAAAGAAAAGAAGGGGGAAGGGAATCTCATGAAAACTGAAATAAGATCAGTAGAGTAAAAGAAAGGAACTATGGGCAGGAAGAAGAGCAGGGAATGGAGAAATAGTGGGGAATAATATTGGCCAAATTACACTGTTACATTGTATATAAATCTGTAACAAGTCCCACCATTATGTACAACAATAATGGACCAATAACAAAATAGATGTGGGGGTGGGGGAGGAAACCAGCTAGGACCTGGTCAGGCAGCCTCTCCACATAGCTAGGAGTGTTGGTCTTATTTATATGGCACTGGCTTCCCTGAGAGCAAGCATTCCAGGAGACCCACATGGAAAGGACAGCCCTTCTTTTGATTGACCCTTCAAAGTACACAGTGAAAGAAGAGCTCTGACAGGTTAGGATACAGAATCTAGAAAAAGGATCTAGCTTTAGGTACAAGAGAAAAATCTACTGTTGTATCAGGAAAGAAATGGGTGGGGATGGGTGAGGATGGGTGGAGATTCAACAAAGAGGTGGAGGAAGAATGGCATCTGGTGGGTACAGAAACTGTAGGAGGTTGAGGAAATTCCTGTGTTTAGGCATTTGGTATCCCTGTGTCTTAAGAAGCAACATTATCTGCTAGCACTGTTGTGATAGAAGAGAGGACTCAGAGCAAGTGATGTTGTGAAGAGTCACAGTGGGGGTGGGAAAGAGAACTAACTACAGTAACACACACCAAGACCCTAACTAACACACACCAAGACCCTAGCATCTGTCAGTATCAAATGATAAACTTTGGGAAGGGGTTGGGAGTGAAATCCAGGGGAACAGTTGTTTCCTGCTGTTAATGACATGCTTGCTGACATTTCCTAAATTTTCCAGCCCAAATCTAAGACTCCAGTAGACACTGAACTAGATGTTATTTGTGAAATCAAGATAATGGAAGCTGGGGAAATATAATCACTGTTTCATAGTACATCTCATTAAAAATCAATATCTTCATATTTGGTGGGCCACCAGAGAAGGGCTAGTAGGGAAGGAAAATGTGAAAAAGAGTTCAACCGTCTCATCCAGACATTCCTGGTGAATGCTTTGTTTTCTTTCTGTGACCCATTTCTCCCACATTCCCTTTCATGGCAACTAGGTATACTTGGAGAAGGGAAATAGGATCCAAGGTACGAGTGTTTTTCTGACTCCCACAGCATAGATTAATTGTATCTCATCCCAGATTGTAGTCAGGATTAGGCCATTTTGCTATGATGGATTGGCTAGGTGTAGGTAAGAGAAAGACCCATTTTCCTCAGTGTTAATTTCAGCTATGTTAAATGTGGCCATTTTTGTCAATGATCATGGAGTGAGTTTCTGTGATTAGTCACTTAACTGTATGGTAATTGCAAGCTAAATGGTGTTTACAACAAACCTCTTGGTTAGGAGACAGAGACAATGTTAAATTATATCCTATGAAATTACATAAATAAAAATTTGCATCTAGAAGGGCCCTTCATGAAAATTATGAAAAGATTGTGCATTTTTGATTTGCATTGTAAGATAGCTCTATAATTGACAAATTGTAACTGTAATCTATAATGCTTTATTTCCAATGATTATTCATCATTAACTGCATATGTACATAGCTTGGTTCATTATGAAAAGTAACAATATTAGCAATCACATTAATTGTTTTTCTTCTCGTATTAGTGAAAAAGAACCATAATGAACATAACCTTCCATAATATATTCACTGATGGAATTAGCAAAGCTAGGTCTTGGCACAGTGTGGATCAAAAAAAGATGGACTTGCCCTTTTGCCCCTTTCTGATAGTCCCGGCAGTGCCACTCATCTCTGCAAAGTGTCCTTAACTTTAATTTTGTCTGGAATTTCAGAAGCATTCATTACTCTTTGTTCCGTGATTAGTCGAGAAAGGATCTATTCCCTCAATCCAAATAGAGAATTACATGAAAATTTCTGAAAATGAAGATTTTTAGCTTGAGCTTTTAGATTTGGACAATTGCCTGGAAAGACTTCAATTTTTTTTTTTTTTTTTTAATAACCAAGAGAAAAGCTTTAGCCATCAGGACCTTCTCCCTTCTTTCAAAAAATTAAAGGAGAAGCTTTCAAGGTGAAGTGGCACCACAGTAAACAATACCAAAGGGGATTTTAATTCACCCACACACAGACAACATAATCCACATCCCCTGCTCAGTAAGAGGGACATGTGCATTAAGGTTCACAAACTCTGCAGGGTGATGTTTTCCTTTCTGTAGAGCAGAAATCACTCATTTTGCCTGACTTCCCTAGATACAAACACATTTCTTGCTTTGTGAGTAGAAAGTTCCTTTCTTTTGCCCTGGTGCCAGGTCCTTCCACCCCCCCCCCCCATACTTTCCCTTTTTTCCTTCTTCTTTTCACCTGAAAGGCCAGTACTCATTCTGAAACTAATTTCAAATTTCTGAAATAAGTGGACCCATGATGTTCATACCTATAATTTGCCACGTGTGCTTCCCAGGGACACCTACAAATATATTGTAAGTAGGTGGTTAATGACAATCACAACAACCTAGAGAGAATTTATATAAAATACTCATATGTTCAAGCTCTAAATCAGACACTATTGGATACCCATCAGATATTGGCTTTGCTCCAGGCCTGATACCTTAGGATATAATATTGCCAGCATTCAGTGGGCATTTGACATTCGTTGCCTATGTAGGAGGGCCCACGTCCAAGAAGCTCCTGGTCTGAGGAGGGAGACAGAATTATGCAGAGAACATTATAATACAATGTGGTGAGTGTTCCAGAGTAGGCAGAATGGAAGCACAAGGAAAGAGGTAACCATGTTTGAGGACATTGAGAAAATCCCCACAGAAGTGGTGTTGAGGTGAGGTTTCAAAGGACGAGCAGGTGCTTATCCAGTGAAAAGATTGGAAGTGAAAAGTATACCTGAGAGCATGGGTGTGTTTGTGTTACGGTTTGGATGTGTGGTGTCCCCTAAAAGCTCACATGTGAGACAATGCAAGAAGGTTCAGAGGAGAAATGATTGGGTTGTGAGAGTCTTAACCCAATCAGTGAATTAATACCCTGATGGGATTAACTGAGTGGTGACTGAAGTGGTGGGATGTGGTTGGAGGAGATGGGAATTGGGGTGTGGGTTTGGGGTATATATTTGATTCTGGCAAGTAGTGTCACTCAGCTTTCTGATCATCATGTGAGCTGCTTCCCTCTGCCATGATGTTCTGCCTCACCTTGAGCCCTGAGAATGAAGCTAGTCTTCTAAGGACTAAAACCTCTGAAACTCTAAGCCCCCAAATAAGTCTTTCCTCCTCTGTAGTTGTTCTGTTTGGGTCTTTAAGTCATAGCAGTGAAAAAACTGACTAAAACAGTTTGCATATAGAAGACACAAGCTTTCCAAGCAAGGGTGATAGTGTGTGTGCAAAGGTACAGAGGCCAGGGAGGGTGAGGGTTGTGGTAACAGTGTTTACTGTGGCTGGAATCCAGAAGATGTCCTGGTGAGGAACTGAGAAATAAAAGAGGAGAAATATCGGTGCCAGGTATTAGAAGACCCCATGTCCTTTATTACAGTTTTAGCTTTCCCATAATGGTCTGGTATGAAAGAAATAAAAAGTACATTGAACAAGAAAAGACCACCTGACTAGTCAGGTTGGGTGGCTAGATTGGAGAGGGGAGGACAGACAGGAGACTCTTAAGCAGTCTGTAGAGAGTTAGTGAAGGCCTAAAGTAGGCTTAGAGCTGAGGAAATCAGATGAGTCTGGTTTGGGGAATTTTTTTCTGAGAAAGAGAACACAGGGGTTGTACTGATCACATGTGGTGGCACATTATTTGGGGTCATTTGCACAGGTGAAATATTCTAGGGTTTAAATGACAAGAGCAACAAGCGAGAAGGAGTCTGGGTTCCCGGATGGCCTCTTGGAGCACAGTTCCCATCTTTATAAAGCCTGGACCACCTCTAGACTAGTGGCTCTGAAAATTTAGCATCAGAATGACCTGGAGTTGGGTGGGGGCTTGGTGAGCCTCTGCTTCAGTAGGTGTAGGGAAGTTCTGCACTTTTAATAAGTTCCCAGATGATGCTGATGCTGATCACATTTTAAGAACCACTGCTTGGGGTCTTTGTACGTAACTATGTATCTCATAGAGATACAGACATTATCTTATTTAAACTACTATTATTTAGACCTCCTTATATGCCCCTGAACCTACCAAAATAATCAAGAAGAGAGAAAACCTAGAAGACGTGGTTTGCTCTGATGGGGTGGGTGGACAAGACCTCCCTGTTAAAGCCCTTTCCTCTCATGGCTTTATTCTGGACTGGCCTTTTAGCCCATGGTCTGCAATGTTAGCCTCACTTCATATGCACATCAGTAATATTTCCTGAGAGTTGGTCAAAAATTCCTACAAGGTTACTATGGGGAAGTGGGAGAATGATAGACTAATTAACTAACTGGCAGCTCAGGAAATGGAGATAACTTAGGAAAAGCCATAGAATACTTTATACAGAACATGAGGTATGCAGAATGTTAACAGGTACTATGTGCAAAAACATTTTTCCTGGTATAAATAACTCTTGTAAATGATAGATGAAATAAAGGTAATATTTTTATTTATTTCTGTTTTTATTTGTTCTTTTTAGATATAAAGGATAGTAGAATATATTTTGACCTATTATACATACATGGAATATAACTTATTCTAATTAGATCCCACTCTTATGGTTGAACATGACCTGGAGTTACACTGGTTGTGTATTCATATATGAATATAAGAAAGTTATGTCTAATTCATTCTACTCTCTTTCCTATTCCTATTCCCCCTCCCTTCCCTTCATTCCCCTTTGTCTAATCCAATGAACTTCTATTCTTCCCTCCCTTGCTTACTTTGTGCTAGCATCTGCATATCAAGGAGAACAATTGGCCTTTGGATTTTGGGGATTGGTTAATTTCACTTAGCATGAGAGTTTCCAGTTCCATCCATTTACTAGTAAATGCCATAATTTCATTTTTCTTTATGGCTGAATAATATTCCAGTGTGTACATATACCACATTTTCTTTATTCATTCATCTGTTGAAGGGCACCTCACCTAGGTTGGTTCCATAGTTTAGCTATTGTGAACTGAGCTGCTCTAAACATTGATGTGGCTGTGCAATGCCAATTTCATGTCCTTTGGGTGTATGTGGAGGAGTGGGATACCTGGGTCAAAGGTGGTTCCATTCCAAGTTTTCTGAGGAATCTCTATACTGCTTTTCAGAGTGTTTGCATCAGTTTGCAGTCCTACAAGCAACATGAGTGTGTCTTTTTTCCCGCATCCTCGCCAACATTTATTGTTACTTATATTCTTGATAATTGCCATTCTATAAATATAAATCTCTGAAGGGTGATTATACTCAATTTCCACCACTCACCCTCTGTCTTAGAACCAGGAAAAATCATGGGGTAAGTGTCATATGAAATCCTCCCTGGAAAATGCTGCCCAGAAAATAAGCTTGGAAGAACATCAGAGCAGAGATTTCCAAAGGGCACTCTGTGCAGAATGGTGCCTGTCCATGACCAAGTAATTACGAATCTATAATAATTTGGAAAACAATGTGGCATTTTACTAAGCTGACATTTTTTAAATTTAAGAGTTATATTTATTTTGAAATTATATGCTTTCTATGCTTTAGTGTTAATTTTTTTTCTTTGCAGTAAATAATGATAAAGAGATGATTATTTTAAAAATATTCTTATACATGTTTTAAATTGGAAGTCAGCATCTTTAAACCAGTCCCCTCATTTTAGATTAATGGTGTTGTTCTGTTAAATAGAGATTCCAAGCCCAGCATTTATAGATGAGGGAGATTCCTGAGGCTGTTACAAAGAAAATGATAATACATTCATTATCATTTGTTCAGACTCTGTGTGAACTGGAAAAGGCTACTCCATCCTCAAGGACTTCATGGCACATGTTTGGACACTTTGATGCCTTTTATATATCAGTAATCATAATTGCAGGTTGAAAGGTTTGTTCTGTCCCTAGCAAAGTTGAACTATTTCGTGAATTGGTAGAAAATTAGAACCAGCAGGATTCCATGTGTCCATTTCAATATTTTGGTTCTAGGCAAACTCAAGACAGTACATGATTGATTATGATTAATTGTATTTACTTACATAGTTCTCTTTGTGGATATTTCCATCTGAGCTAGAAAGGGGAGAAATATTAAGCAGGCACCTGGGAATTATTCAAGCTCATGGCTAAAACTTTCCATTAATCTTTTAGATCATCCCCATTTATAAAATAATCCTAAAGTTAGTTCATCTCTCTGCATGAAAGCTTCTTCACTTGAAAAAAATGAAAAGATGGGACTGAATTTTTTCTGAAGTTCTTCCAGCTATAAATTTTAAGGATTCTACAACTCACCTAGAATTAAATAGTAAATGAGGGCCACATTAATTAGTCTGTATCACCTAAATTTTCTCTTTTTCAGTGATTTATAGATTACCAAGGCAAAATAGTGCTTACGGCAGGTCAGCTATCTGTATGGAAATCATAAAGGAAAAAATCTACAAATAATAAAGAGATTGTACTTACATATTAAGCACTATTCTCTTCATATTTAACTACTGAGTACTGTATTCTGAGATGGGATATCAACTTAAAATATCTCTTCTTTTTTTAAATTTGTTTAGACAGGTTCTCACTATATTGCCAGGCTGACCTCAAACTCAAGATCCCCCTGCCTCAGCCACCAGAGCAGCTGAGATTACAGGCATGTGCCCCTGCACCCCTTTTTATATACCTTTTCACTCCTTTCTTGACTTTTGCATAGTCTGATATAACTTATATCTTGTGAAGTCTGTGTCTCTCCGAATGTGGTCTTGGAACCACACAACCAGGTGGGGAACATTGAAAATGAGCATACCAGGGCACTAACTTGCTGGAGACTCAGATTTCCTAGAGCTGGTCTAGAGTCCAGGAATCTGCATTTTAAATAAGCTCTCAATTGGATTCTCTGGTATACTGAAATTTAAATACCACTCCCCCTAAGATCCTGGTGCTGGGGGCCCATTACTTTCAGTTGACAAACAATGAATACCAGAGAAGGGTCAGAGAAAAGATGAAAGTAAAAGCGGATTGATATCATAGGCAGTTAAATAGTTCCTTTCACTTTACTCTAGCTAGAGGCAAGGAATTAACTGCTTCTCTCTTTTACATCTTGTCCTGCTTGAAAGGTAAACAAAGTTTCTACTTAAAAAAGTTGTTTTTTTGTTTTTGTCCCCCCCCCCCCAATGAAGTTACAAAATCAATGGGGCGGGAAGAAAATGGGTGGGCAGGGGCCGACAGAGATTAGGGATTTATTAGGGGAAAGATTTGCCTTAATATTTTTTTTTTTTTTGGTCAAATAATATATGGAGACTTGGAGAAATATAGATGATGCCTATGTTCCCTGTATAAATTGAATTTAGAGATCATAGCATGTGTACATTTCCAACCAAGATAAAGAGCCAGTACACACAATAGCTCAATACAATTTATAACATGGCCATTTGGTTTAAAATAAATAAAAGAATTTTAATATACTTTCAGATCTTGCTTTTCGTATTTTCTTCCACTTTTGAAGTCTGCTGTATTCTTAATTGTTGATTTTCTTTTACTTTAAATCCAGTCCACTGATGTGTACAAAGTTCTGTTTCTGCCCAAGGCTAAGAATGTTCTAGGTGAACCAATCAATCAATCTTTGCCCATTAAGAAAGAGCACTAAAATAAAAAGAATCCTAACCTTTTGATGGATTTGGTAGCTGTTTGCTAAGTACTTGTTTTTTAATTGGCAAAACACCAAAAAGAGAAGCAGCCTTTCACCTTTCAGAGGGAAAGCTTTCAGGTCCCTGGATATTGTGTAGCCTTTGGGGAAATTCTTTACAAATCCTGGAGTATTGATCAACCATAGCATCACTTGGGGGTAGTGATGTTATTTTTAATTAAATCTTTGTAGTCTAAATTGGAGCATACACATATAAATGCTTCTGCAAAACAAACCAGGAGCAAGGCATAGCATTTGGCTTAACTGGATACCTAACTCAGCAACAGCTTTTCCCTAGTGTTGCTTAAAGTCTCTTCTTTCAGACTTGGGCCTACAGGATCCATGGAATAATGGATTCATTTTGTAGGATGTGAGGCTTCCAACTTGCTATTGCTAGGTCCTGGGTGTTATATGACCTGATCCTGGGGGTAATGTTACTTTTCCAGACTGTTACATTAGAGAAGTTCATGGAGAAAATGAGATAAGATGCTGCAGTTCATGAAACCGGGTGTGTCTGTACAAATGTTTCTCTCATCTACAAAAGGAGGTAAATAAGACATAGCTGACCAGAGATCCTCAAGTTGTCAGAAGGCTTTTGCTTTGTTTTGTCTCAAAAAAAAGTGTTCCATTTCCACAGTGTCTGGGCTATAACCGGTTTTAACTCAAGGCTAGCAGTAGCTGCTTTTCCTCCACTGGACACATTTGTTAAACTCCAACTTGACTTAAACCATTCTATTATTTCAAGCAAGAAATACTAGACTTAAAGAATGACAAGCTGATTTACTAAATTATTAGGCAGGCCACAGCTATGTTTAATACTGTATTATGATTTCAAAGGTCAGAAGTCATAGAAAATTAACACATTTTTCTTCTCTCTTCTCTTTTTAGGTTTTTGACAAGACAAACCCATCTTCTCCAAGGTAAGCAACATTATATTATCGACCAATTTGTTGGCAAAATCCAGAATAATGCATTGACTTTAGATATGCTTTTACTGTATATGAATGAGTTGTTCAAATGGTGTCTTGTGTTGGTTGGTGTTGGTTATGACAGCATTCTATAAATATGGCTCGATTAAATACTAAACTAGATGGCAGAGGAGTTGGGGAATGGAAGAGAAAGAGACGCACAGAAAGAGGGAGACAGAGGGAGAGAAGAGAGAGTGAGTCTCTCATTTTCTTGCTTGATTAGCCCTTTTATGAGACAGCAGACTCTTTGTCTCTGATATTCAAAGACAGAAGACAGTTTCTTTGTGAGCAGCTGTGGCAGGGCCTCACACCTCTACTAAAGCCTATTTTGGAAGAACTAAAA